>NC_056736.1:464193553-464275725 GCF_019279795.1 Protopterus annectens
CAATGAATCAAATTTTTTGTATAGATCATGAGTGGGACAGAGTGGACAAATTTTCAAACTTGAGTTGTAATTTCTTGTGTATAGCCCTTTTCTTATAAGGTGCCTCAGTTGAGGCTACTTTGAGCAGGGATGTCATGGGACATTTGCTTTATTATTTTATATAATGCAAATAAATAATGCAGCTGCATTACTTTACTTAAGATAACTAACTAAATAAATGAATAATAGTAATAATAATAATAACTAAATTGTAAAATTTCTGCTGAGAGAATGGTACCTAGACAGCCACCTACCTTGCCCATGCATAAAGCTGGCCATGCAAAGAGAGGAACCATGAAGCACAGCCTGTTGTACATATTATAGTGAAAGAAATGTATTTACAATTTGAAAATTATACAGTCTGAAGTTGCAAATGAGCAGTATTAAAACATAATGGATTTCTTATTTTTTTTCCAAATAAAATCCCATTTTTGCTACATTAGTACAATACAAACTGAATATATAGCAGTGAATAACTATCCAGAACTTTTTTCTGTATTATGTTTTTGGGCCCTATGGCCCTGCATGACCACAAAGCCTTGTTTTTCCAGTAAGACCATGTGTGCTCTTCATACTCATTGCATTAAAGAGTACTGGATGAAAGAGGCAAGAGCCACATCACTCAGTTATCATCCTCAGGAATGTGTGTGTGGGGGGGGGGGAGAAAATTCTCGACTGCTCATACAACTCTCCCATTTTGGCAGACAAGCACAGTAAAATCTTTGAATCAGTGTCTTTATATTTAATTTAGTATGTTTCTAGTGCTGAAGCCATGTTTCCTTTCCTACATATATTTATCTTGAAATGAGTTAAGCTACATGTTGCTGCTTTGCTGACCAAATTACATTGCAGCATGCATTACTTTTATCTTTGCTGTACATACCTATAGCTTCTCATTACCAAAGTGACATTTTTACTAGATCTCTAGTTATATTCTAGCAAATACAAGCTTTCACCTTAGGGCTTCTTGCAAGAAGAGTTGTACCATATTGCGAAGACTAACCTATTAATACAGAGACATTATAATAAGCCTTCTAATTGATGGTTGTCAGGGTTCACTACAGAGTACAGAAAATAAATTCTAAAATAATTTTGCATTTTATGATGAGCATCAGAAACAAAAAAATATATTTTTCTTGTTTTATGTATTAGTGAAATGTTCCTTTTAATTCATGTTTTCATTCAACAATAATTGCAACAGCATTATGCGATGATAAAATTGTTCACTAACCATTTCTTTACACATACTGTTGCATATACTGCTGAAATGTGCTTTAAGGGTACACAGAACAGTATAGATCTTTTGTAAAAAAATGAATCTTCTTTCAAGACATTGCTGCATGAACTCAGATCTCCTATGAATAGTCCATTTTATTGTATTTAATTTTGTTTTTTTAACCAGTAAAAATTTCCTGCAGAAAAAGTGCTCAAAGAAGCAAAAGTTGTAGATTTCATGAAACTTTTTTAGATAAGTTGCATCTATCAGAAATATTTTGTCTGAACTGCGTTAAATATACGGCCTGCAAAATAGAATTAGACATACATACACTCATATGAGTGTATATACAGACACAATGATGCACACACATACACATACACACACACACACACACACACACACACACACACACACACACACACACACACACACACGTGTATATACGGACGCACTAATACACACACACACACACACACACACTCACATGAGTGTACATGTGGACACACTAATACACACACACACACACACACACACACACACACACACACACACACACACACACACACACACACACACACACAAACATAAACACATGAAAGAAATTAAACAAATAAGTATCAGTTGGGAAAACAAAGAACTAAAGTATCACAGAAGCACTACTAAGTAGCCAGCTAAAGGTGGATGTCCTGAGATATTAACCTAAATTAGGACAATAGTGCAGCAAACTGTTGACTAAATCTGACAACAGTGATTATTGCTGTAGGTGTTAAAATCATTCTTGCTGCACATGACAGTAGATAAGACAGACAGTATTCCTGACACTATTTCAAGCTCTGAAAACAGATATCAAGATGTTAAAACGACATTTAATAATTGTGTTGAAATCAAGTAAAATATGCAGCATGAAAGCTACAAATCTGGAAAGCAAATGGAAGAACCATCAAATACTTTATATGTTCTAAGTAAGATTAAAAAGATGCTGGCAACATGTAATAACTTATATATACTGGAAGATTAGATACAAATCATTCAGGTTTCCTTTTCAGAAAAGCTAAGAGGAAAGCATTCATGGAACATGATGTAAGTTTACAAAGTTATTAGAATACTGAAGAAAGATGAAAGTCTCAGAAACAAAAAGTATTGAATTTAAACATAAAATATCAATACATGAAACAAAACAGCATACATAAAAAAATGAAGGACCATAAATACAAAAGCAGGAAATGAGAGTTTCTACTAAGAAATGAAGGATCATTCTCAGAAATGTTTAATAGAGCAAAACTGATACAACATAACATAGAGACAATAGGCTCATAGGTTCATAGGTGTTTACTAGGCTAATGACCACAAAGGCCTTTTTAACCTTAGAAAGAAGTATAGGAAGTTACCAAAGGGTTAAATGTTTTAGGTAATTTTAGAGACTAATTGTATGATTTTCAATTAATTAACTTTTATTGAATAATTATGTAATTTAAGAACAGTATAAAAATGTTTGGCACTGATTATTAAGTATTCTGATGAAATCTGCTCAGGGCAGATGAAAGCGCTCAATCTGGTGGA
Organism: Protopterus annectens; assembly: GCF_019279795.1. Lineage (NCBI taxonomy): Eukaryota > Metazoa > Chordata > Ceratodontiformes > Protopteridae > Protopterus > Protopterus annectens. The sequence goes on from NC_056736.1 coordinate 464,196,372, forward strand.
TGTTGGTGTAATAAAGTCTTAAAACTTGTTGGAACGAAGTCCGTTTTTTGGTTACTTGTCGTAGGTTCGAATTCTTTTTATCAGTTGGTTTTTCCTGGAGACTTCGTATAACCATTGTGGTAAAAGCCGTTTAGTTCGTTCACCTTAACAACTTTTTATCAGTGCCTGGATATGGAAGTGAGTTTGAACGACTCCACTATTGTCGGTTTCGATGTGGAAATTAATGACAGTGCTAACTTGTTACAGACTCAAAGAGAGGTCTCTCAGCTTAGAGAGGAGCTTACTTCGCTCCGTGGGGACCTAACCAAGTTGATTGAACTATTTTCACAAGATGATCGAGTTGTAGGAAGAAAATTGCAGGAGAACGAGAACGTCGTCGCCAGTACCTCTGTGCGCCCAATGACGTCATCTCCACGCTCGGATCCAGAGAGTAATGGTGGGTTGAATAGAAACGACGGGGCCGAGGAGCACCAAACGAAAAATGGTTCTAATGCGGACGGAAGGCAAACAGTGAACCAAGGAATTAAATATACATCGGAAAACAGGGGACTGCCTAAATTCAATAAGAACACAAAAGGTACTGTAAATTTTAACGTGCAAGCCACTGACCATACGGCAATAAGTTCTAATAAGGTACGGCAATCTGTTGAAATGGTGGAAAATCACGTTTCCAGTTTTAAAGACATACTTGAAAAAGTGTATGTTTTTGATAAATCTACGAACGTGGAACGTGATACACCACAATTTACCAAAGAAAATGTTTCTAAAAGAAAGGAAGAAACATTACAGGACAAGATATATGGTTTAGAAAAAATGTTATACAAATACAAATGTATTGAGATTGACAACAATTATTTACACCAATGTTTGATTAAAAAAGTAGTCCCTCAGGGACTAAGATTTTATAAGTACCCTTTTGGCATTTATTACAGCGAAGATGTATTGTCAGAATTTCATTCTTTTTTTGATGACTGTGGTTTTGCTTTAATAACAAAGCTTATAAAACACAATGAATTGCAACTGAAAAAAATGTTACATGATGTTAACTGTGCTCAAATTGAAATTGTGGATGATTTAGCTTTTGAACAATATGAGGGCTTATATTTTAGGATTTTGAAAAGAATAGAAAATAAGGTAGAAAAAGTATATCATAGGAAGCAGGGTAAACTATTTAGAGATATAGAGCAGTATAAAAAAGGCAAAAGTTATCCAACTCCTTTTCAAAAAGTTTGGAAAAACAATGATAACCAAGGAAAAAGGAAAGATAGGAACATTTTAAATGTCCATGATGGCTGGGGCAATAGGAGAAGTGAAGTACTTGAAAGTTATGAACAAGGAAGATATGGTAATAGGAGAAATGGTCCTTTAGATGAGTTAGATTCATTTCCTGAAACAACAGAAGTTTTTTTAGGACCACGGAGATCAGAAAGGATAGCAAGCAAACAACGGAACCCATCAGACCCAGGTCCACAGGAGCAAATGGGTGGAAGCAATTTTGCATGGAAGAGGATGGGAAGGAGAGGGAAATAGATACAATTAGACAGGAGAAAAATGGAATTACATACCAGTATAAAGGATATAAAATACACAATTATGTGAACATGAAATTAGAAAAGGAGCATTTTGAATTGTTCTCAAAGGGATTTAAGTTTGTTAGGTCCACTTCCGGAGACTTAGCAAATATTCTGACAGAATTAAAAATATATCTGAGGAAGTTGAACCTAAGTTTAATTAACAAGCAGGGAGAACTATTTAAAAGTAACAGCACAAATGAACAGGTTAGTCCCTCTATGGGTAATATAGGTAACATCTCTCAAAGTCTAAAAAGAAGTAGTACTTACAACCCGCCTTTGCACCCTGTTATTTATATGTTTGAGAATATAGTAACTAATGAGGTATATAAAACATACAGTCAAACTAGGAAAAGGTCCAAAAACAACAATTTGAAACTAATGGAAAATGAACTTCTTAATTCACTTAAGGAAAATAGAGATTTGAGGTTCATGCAACCTGACAAGGGTGGGGGTGTTGTTATTTTTGAACAAAAAGTATATAATGAGGTTTTACTAAATATGTTGAATACTGGTGAAACTTATGAAATGAGTTCATTTAATGAGATCCAAATGGCTTACAGGAGGATAGATTCACTATTGGAAGAATACCTCATAGAGAATAGAATTGAGAATGAGACATACAGTTTTTTGAAACAAAAACACCCACGTATTTCCCAATTCTTTGGTATTCCTAAAATACACAAAAATATACAAAACCCCCTTCCTGAATTGTCTCGGCCAAAGGTTCTAAAACGCATCCATTGGCCGTCTTTATTGACCAAATGTTAAAAAATGTAGTAAAAGAACCGGAGCATTTAATACAAGATTCATGGGAGTTTATGGGTAAAATTAATGATGGAATATGGTCTGAAACAAGTAAATTAGTTACAATTGATGTCAAGGACCTCTTTACCAGTATTCCCAGAATAGAAGGATTTGAATTTTTTGAAAAAATGGTCTATAAATATTTAGAGGCCACAATAGATGAAAAATTACTGTTATTGGAAATGACAGAAACGGTATTGGACAATAATTTCATAACTTTTTTAGGAAAATATTATAGACAAACTATAGGAGTAGCCATGGGGGCAGCTTGTGCCCCCATTTATGCTAATTTGGTTCTCCTTGGATGGGAGGAGGAAAACATTTTTACAAGTGCATTTATGAAAAACATCAAGGTATACTTCAGGTTCTTGGATGACATCTTCCTTATTTGGGAGGATTGTCAAGGAAATAAAGTGGAAGAATTCATTGAATACATAAATGGAACTACGAGTTTTTTGTCTTTTACCCATGAAGTCCAGGATCAGGCCATTAGTTATTTAGATATAAAGCTAAGTAAAAAAGGAAAAGGTTTTAAGTCTAACGTATTCCGTAAAGAAACCTGGTGTAATTCTTACCTCCATTATAACAGCCAACATCCTTACCATCAAAAGAGAAGTGTCATTAAAGGACAGGCTGTTAGGGTTGCAAGAATGACCTCTGAAAGGGAGGACTTATTACCTGAGTTTAGATTTTTGATGGAAGCATTTTTAGAGAGAGGTTATCCCATTGAATTAATTGGTGAAACCTTGGAAGAGGTTTACTTAGGATGGGGTTTGAAATACAAACCATTGTTAGGTCAAAAATGTATCTGCAAGGAATATTTAAACACCAATATGAAGAATTTTTCTAAAGCATGTATCACAGAATACAATGAATTTTCAGATCATTTTACTAGAATATTGGAGGAAAATTGGTCTATTTTAAAGACCAACAAAGAAATTTATGACATAGTGGGGAACAAACCCCTATTGACCTACAAGACAGGTATGAATTTCAAGAGGTTATTTGAGAGAGGAAGAATTAATCTTGATAAAAAAGCAAGGAAAGGTACGACTAAGTGTGGCAGTTGTCGACAATGTAAACATATTAATGAGGCAGAGGGTATAACACTTAGTAATGGTCTCAATAGTAAGGTATCCTTTAGCAAGGGCAACTGTTATACTAAAATGTTAGTTTATTTAGCCACGTGCGCCACATGTACAGCCTTTTATGTAGGCAAAACAGAGAGGGCACTCAAAGAGAGAGTATATGAGCATATTAATGACATTAAGGTAAAAAAAGAGACAAGTGCCCTTTACAAACACTCTGTAGAATGTGTGGGCTTTACGGGTTTTAAATTTGCCATTTTAGAATCCATTAAAATGGACACGGGTGGAGGTGATTTGAAAAACCATTTATTAGTTAAAGAGATTAAATGGCAGTTGAGACTGAAATCAAATTTTAGGCCAGGTCTCAATGACTATATTAACATCAAGGCTATACTTGTGGATAAAGCTGCCACAGTTTAAAAACATAGTTTAAAAACACGATTTATGTAGGAAATGTTTCTTTCCTTTCCTCTTTTTCATTTTACCTAATTTTCTATTTTATTAAATTTTCCAATTCTTACATTTTATTACAATTTTTGTTTATTCCTTGGTTTTTTGATATTATTTACAAGACTAACATAACCTGCATTTATAATATAATTGAATTTTAAACCCTCATAGATTTATATAAATAAATATTTAGTTATTTTTTATTAGTAATTTTTAGCATAAATCAACATGAGCACATTTGTTTAAAAACATGAATCAGGTTAACAAAACAAGGAACACTATTTGGGTTGACTATTTTATTGTGTATTGTGTTTTATTGAATTTTGACTATGGTCATGTCTTTTTTAATTTTAATTTTATTGTCATTTTTATTTATATTAAAAACACATTGCATAAGGTACATAATTGTTTCAATACTGTTAGAATATCTATGTATTAATATGCACTGTAGCACTTTAACATTAACCTTAGAAAGAAGTATAGGAAGTTACCAAAGGGTTAAATGTTTTAGGTAATTTTAGAGACTAATTGTATGATTTTCAATTAATTAACTTTTATTGAATAATTATGTAATTTAAGAACAGTATAAAAATGTTTGGCACTGATTATTAAGTATTCTGATGAAATCTGCTCAGGGCAGATGAAAGCGCTCAATCTGGTGGATGTTGGTGTAATAAAGTCTTAAAACTTGTTGGAACGAAGTCCGTTTTTTGGTGCCTTTTTAAGCCTAGCCAATGCCATGCATCCCAAATCTGTGACAAGTTATGATACTCTTGATAAGTGTAAGCATGGGCCTGGGAGATTAACCATTTACAGGTTACTATGTCCATTGGAGACATAGGTGCCAAACCAGGAATGAATTTCCAGTTTCCCATCCAATTGTCTAAGTTGCATTTGAATTGGGTTAGGGAGGAACTCTGCTTCACATGGATGGGGAGACTGTTCCATAGATGGGGTAGTCTCTGGGATACATACCTATCTCTCCAGCAGGTCCTATTTATATTACAGGCAAGGTTTAAGTTTTTAGAATGGGTAATTCTGGTGCTGTTTGTTTTGTGGATATGCAGGAGGTCCATCACAGTGGGGTCTGACAACACCCTGTATGTCAGGCATAGATCTCCCCTCAAAAGCCTTAGGAGACAGAATACAAGGATAGGGCCTTGAGGCGGTCTGCATAGGGCATTTTACTTATGCCCTGTATACTCTTAGTGAGGACCTCTGTGGATGTTCCATTTGATTGATATGCCTGGTTATGTACATACCAAAGGGGACATTGAACTCAATGATAGGTCTGATGAATGCCAAATACAGTGGAATAATGACTTCCTTGGACTTAAATGTCATACCTTTGTTTATAAGTTGAGCAACATAGAATGATTTTCTCACCACTGTAGATATGTGATGGTCAAAGGCTAGATTACCATCTATGTGTGTCCCTAAGTCCCTGACTACTGAGTCAACTCTAAGGGGTGTGTAGTTAATATATAGTTACCAGGGAAGGATGACTTCCCAAAGGATACAATGATGCATTTCTTGGCATTTCGTTTTAGTCTATGGCTATGACACCAGTTTTTGTCTGTGTCAGCCCATCCGCATTTGGGTCTGCTAAGGGTATTTGTTAGGTGTACTTCATCTAGGAGGTCTTTGTGGCTTAGGAAGGCTACATGTAAGTGCCTCAGCATATCTGGGTCGATCTGTCTCCTTTGAATTGTGCATGATGGGTGCAGCATGTGTACTACTGACAACCTTATTGATTTTAGGAGTTCTTTTATGTGAGCGCTTTGCCTCCAGTAACATTGTATAAATATGTCTCTCACATACCACATAAGTTTGTTTGAGAATTAACTGGTTATCAGTAAACCTTAGGCAATTTCTACATTGCCTCAGGATGCCCATATCCACCAAGCTGGTAATGGAGACAGTGGGAAAGTTTATATCCATAGCAACAGACCCTTTTTATTGATTAGACAGCTGGAGTGAGAATATCAATCACTGTTAAGAGTATCCAGTTTGCAACTATGTGGTCAGTGCTTGTCACTGCATACTAGTTGTCCTGGTTGCAACTAGGTATTGAAGAAATGTCAATTGTGCTTTTACAGGGAAAATGTCACTCAAGGGGTATTGGTCTGTACAGAACACAGACAGACACTTCAGGGAAAACTAATATGTAGACCCTGAAAAATTAAGGATGAAGTGTTTAGGCAGATATTCTGAAGTTAGAACAAATCAAGCAGTACTTACTGAAAACAAAGAATTAGCCTGTCAAGAATGATGAAAATAGGAGAGTCGCATGAATGGCTACTGCCTGGCTACCACTAATGCTGGTCTCAGCACAGCTTTACTACGTTGAGATACAATGCTCCTGTGCTTCTTCTCTCACCAGAAACAAAATGTTAGCACCAATCCCAAAAAGAGAAGCAGGCCACAGCCTGTTTGGTGGTCCACAGTCTTCCTCAGATGATGCAAGGGTCTGCAGGCTTGTAGCCTTTTTCTGGTAGATGCCTTGAATAGCAACCAGATCAATCAGGAATGCTAAGCACAGACACTCACTCTCCAACCAGAAACACTCTGCTCCTTCTCTCACCAGGACCAGAATATAAGCATAGATTCCAAGTTATTACATTTTCTGGTGATCATCAGTCTCAAGAAAATAATGTCCCTGTACTACTTTCTCACCAGGCGAAAACAGAAGTACTAATCCCAAGATAACTACTGAGAGGCAGAACGTGGTCTCTCCAAAAACTGGTGGTCTTGCAATAGATGTTTAAAAGTAAGATGAAAAAAATGGTTTATCCTAAACACTGCAGTGTGCACTAAGCAGTTATATATGAAAGCTGGTAACTTAACTTGTATCTGTCTAAGTGGAGAGCCACTATTTTAAAAGAGCAAGATAGATTGAAAGGGGGTGGGCACTTTTGTATTCTGGTACTATGGAATACAGTGGGATGGCCAATAACTTTAAATAGTTGAAAGGGTGTGATTTCACAAAATGGTAATTGTGTGCTTACTCGCACCAGCCAGTGAAAGGAGAGAGGGAAGGAGATATATAGTCAAATTAACATAAGGGGCAGGCAACTGGAAAGACAGTGGTGTTTAAAAACACAACAATAGCAAGGTGGGTGGGAAAAAAGTCTGTCAAAATTCTGTCTGACTCACAAGAGGCAGAGCTGTGGTCTCTTTGCAAGTTTTAATACACAATTAAAAGCAGAATGCAAGTAAAACATAGTGCGAAGAAAAAAAATCACACCATACAATACAGAAAAAGGCAATAAAGTAATATAAAGTACAAGAAATCAAAAGCACACTAATATTACCCTCACAGCAAGCTGTGGTAGAGTCTGGGTGAGCTTTTCCAGTAAAACTTTGAAATGTTTTATTTTACCGCTTAAATAGAAGGCTTAGTTTCTAGCTCCACCCCTTCAATTCACAGATGATTAACCTTTACTGACCCGCTATAACTTCTGTGTAACTCCTTAATTGACATGTTCTAATTTCTGTCAAACTCACAAGAGACAGAGCTGCGGTCTCTTTTCAAGTTTAAATATGCAATTAAAAGCAGAATACAAGTAAAACACAGTGTAAAGAAAACAAATCACAGTATACAAAATAGAAAAAGGCAATAAAGTAATACAGAGTACAAGAAATTAAAAGCAAACTAACCTTTCCCTCACAGCAAACTGTGGCAGAGTCTGGGTGAGCTTTTCCAGGTACATGTCAAAAGCTTGACATTTGTAAATGTCAAGCCAGTAAGGTCAAAATGCAAAAATTGATGGAAATGTTAATGTATAAGACTAAACAGGAGCCTACAGTGTGAAATCAGGGAACAGCAGAGATTAAGGAATTTGCCCTTTCCCCACTGTAACAGGGGTATGAGGGTGCGGGGGGTGGGGGGGTTCTTGCCCTTGCAAAAAAATTTGTCTTTAATGTTTTTTTCTTTTGGATTTGAATTTTGATGATTGGGATGTTGGTGTTTTCTCACCCAACATTCTGAACCTTGCTGAAAAGATATGACTCTGGAGAAAACACTAGAGTGAAGGTAAGACCGAGACCTTACAGAGTACCGAAGTCACAGAAACATCTAGCAAATGAAGAAGTTGAAAAGATGCTCAAATGAGAAACAATAGAAGAATCACAAAGTGAATCCAGAGCTTTACATTTTCTTACCTGTCTCATGTTTAGTGCTCACTGCCATTTTTTTTTGCTGTGAACATCTTCACATAAGTAACCAGATTCTTCTATTTTTTTCTCGTCTCTGTTTCAGTACTAACACATTTTGTATGTCTCTGTGTGATCTCTGTCTTGCCAATTCTACCAGTTTAACAGTTCTTATTCTTACATCTCATAAAGTATAGAGTTTCTGTTCAACCATCATTGGGACCAATTTCTGTTAACAGACAGGACCCTTTTTGCTGTCAAGCCACAACTAAACTCTTGTCTCTTTGTGGCTTCCCTTCCTGGATTTATTTCTGGATTCTTTAACAGTTTCAATGTCTGGAGCCCCTTCCCATTTTTATACTTGGTGGGTACCTCGTACTGTTGATTCATCTCTTTTTATTTCTTATTAAGTGCAATGATCTGTCATGCCATGTCTACTGATGTACCCCCTTCAGAAATTCCTTTTTATCATCATGAATACATATCATCTACTCATTTAGTTTTTAATAGCCTTATTTTTATAAATATAGGGGATTTTGGCAAGGCTAATCATGCTTCCAGAATCCAGTAAAGCTTGGACTTCTGTCGCTTCCAAAGCTATAGTGAATTTTACTTGTTTGGCTGTAGTACAATGGAACAATGCTGATTCAATAATCTCAGCTTCATTTTTATCATCTCCACATGAACAGTTTCATTTGAAGCATGCTTATATGTTTTCAGGTTTCTACTTCTTATACCTTCCTAAGTATTAGTGGTGCATAATCTGGCTCAGCAACTCCTCTGTCCACATCTGAAATGGCTTAACTCAGTATGTGATACTTTTTAATTCACAGAAGACTGCACATGATATGCTGCAATTTTAAATTTAGATGCAAACAATTCAGTTTTAAATAATGTCTCATTGACTAATAAGGGTTTTGGATTCCTTGATTTTGTCAATGCAAATGCCTTGGAACAGCTAATTGATACACCCACAAGAGGTGATAATATATTGGACTTGGTATTAACCAACATGAATAACCACTGCAGCATCCCTATGATATCATCCTTCCTGGTAAGATCCGACCACAAAGAGGTCACTTTTGAGGTCACCATCTCCCCCAACCCACATCTAGCTAGGATCAGACATAAAAACTTCTTCAAAGTTGATTACAGCCGCTTGAGAGATGGTATAAACAGCTTCACAGCCCCTCCCCCTCTGTAGGAACTGGCACCAATATCCAAAACTACATCAAATCAGCATACGAGCATTTATACAGATGCATGAAATCAGGAATACCCAACAGGACTAAATCATCCTCCACAAGGAAGAGTAAACCTGTCTGGTGGACAACTGCAATAAATAAACTCTATAACAAAAGGAAGCAAATTGCTGTCCAGGACCAAGAAGGAGCAGGTGCCCAATTGGAAGCAATGTCTCCTTAGCCTGCACAAGCGAATAAGAGCACTAGTGAAATTCTCCAAAGCAAACTTCAAATCCAAATTGGCCACATCTACTACAGACAATCATAAGGCTTTCTTCACATATGTCCGCAACCTCAAAGGAAGCACCCAGATCTGTTCAGAACTGATGGTCAAGGACACCACAAAGACAAATGCCATAGATATAGCAAACTTGCTGGCTGACAGATTCAGTGAAAACTTCACTCCTCTGTCCCCCTATCAGTAAATCAGGACATCCCCAGTACCTGCCCCTTCCCTTTACATCTAGGGAACAGGTCATTACTGCTCTTTCAAAGGCAAAAAATACAGCCTCCATGGGACCTGTTAACATCCCAGGCTGCATCCTATGTGAAGTCAGACAGGAACTTGCAGCACCATGAGGCACCCTATTCAACCAAAGCCTGAGTACTGGCATCATCCAAGCTGAGTGGAGGACAGCCACTGTCATCCCTTTATACAAAGGTGGAGTGTCCACCGATCTGGAAAATTATAGACCCATCAGCCTAACTAACCTGATCAGCAAAGCAAGGAATGGATTATCATGGACCTCATTAATAAGGACATTGGCAAACTCCAAACACTTGATTCCCACACAGTTTGGCTTCCTCAAGGGGAGGTCATGTCTACTAAATCTGGTCAACTTCTTTGAGACAGGCACCAAAGCCATGGAAGAGGGGAAGATGGTGAACACCACCTACCTTGGCCTGGTGAAAGACTTTGCCACTATTCCCCACTCAGGAGTAATAGATAAACTCTCTCAACTAGGCATCAATCCATATGTTACCAGATGGGTAACAAACTGTCTCACTGCTAGAACCCACATAGTCAAAATAGGGGAAGTCACTTCAAGCAGTAGACCCGTAACAAGAGACGTACCCTAGGGTTCGGTCTTGAGGCCTCTGTTATTTGGGATATAGTTTTCTGAGATGCAGGCCAAAACCAGTGGGCTATGGCTGACCAAGTTTGCAGATAACTGCAAGCTGGGTGCTGTCATTAATTCCCCTAGTGATGTGGGCATCCTCCCAGATGGTCTCACTCAGACAAATGACTGGCACCAGAAACATGGCCTCAAGCTGAATACCAAAAAATGCATCATCATCCCCTTTGGGGAGAGTGATGCTCCCTCAAATTATCAAATTAATAGCAATGTCCTAAGCACACAATCAGTCGTGAGGGATTTGGGCACCCAGGTTGATGGCAACCTGACTTTTGACCATCATGTTGCTTCCTTTGTACAGAAAGCCTTCTAAATGGCCCACCTCATAAGTAAGGGTATCTCATCCAGGGACAAGGAGGTCACAACATCCCTTTATTCTTCCCTTATAAGGTCCATTATTGAGTACAATCGGTGATCACTTATGTGGCTCTGCTCGACAGTGGCACAGGAAAATAATTTTCTTGGGTGGCAAAAGCCAGAGTACCTTTTGGCTAGGCTTATATAGGCCCTAGGGCCAATAGTCTAGTACATACCTATGAACCTATGAACAATGCCCCTTTTGACATGTACCTCACAAAGCATGTGCAGCAGCTGGGGAGACCACAGAGGTTCCTCACCAGGAGAATCCAGGGCCTCAAATATCTACCATACACAGATAGGCTAAAAGCCCTATCCCTCTACTCAGTTTCATATAGACTCCTCAGAGGTGACATCTGTCTGGCATACAAGGCGATCACGGACCCCACCTTGATGGGACTGGTGCATATACACAAGTCAAGCTCCACTCTAGTAACCTGCACGCGTAACCTCAACCTGGTCTGTGACATCAACAAAACTTGTTGGCAGGACAGATTTGTGTCCCATAGATTCCCCCCTCTTTGGAACAGACTACCTCTCCACATCAAGCAGAGTACCTCTTTACCCCTTTTTAAGCACAACCTGGATAACTGGATGGGAAACAGAAAATATACACCTGGGATTCCACCCGTGTCCCTGCTGGGCAGGGGCATCAGGTGCTGATTTGTCTAAACATGGGCTAAACTCTTGGCTAGGCTTATAAGGGCCTCAGGGCCAATAGCCTAGTAACCTCCTATGATGATCTTAAAGTTACTAACTTATTAGACTTCTTGGGGTCCCTTTGCAACAACCATGTTTTCTGATTACTAGGTAATTTTTTTTAATCTATCCACTGCTAAAGTTTCTAGCATTTCCATTTTACTGTTATAACCTGGATCTATTTTATAATATGTTTTAATTAGACATCTGAGTTCAAACTGAATTGTCAGTCTTTAATGTCTATTTGTGATACAAATTACATTTCAGAAGTTACCCCAACTATAACAGATAGTTTTTTTGTTTCAAGTTTTTAATAGTCAGTCTAATAAATATCCTCCAGGTCCAAATAGGTTTTCAACTTTTCCCCGTCAGCTGTGAAGAAAAAATTGGCCTATTTTGAATTCTCAAATCTCTTGGATGACATGACTTTCAAACATTACTAAACAGGACTCAATGTCACCCTCTTTGCTTGAATTCTCAAAAAAAAGTGCAGCCCTGTGGATAACAGACACATTAGACAAGCTTACTAATAGTCGCAGCAGATGCACAGGCTTTTGATTAATCTATGAATTAGTATGTAGTAAGGTTTTTAACAATTTCTGCATGGTCAAAGGTGTTGAAAGCAACACAACAGGAAAACAAGACAGCTGTCAAATAAGGGCACACACACACACACACATACACACACACACACACACACACACACACACACACACACACACACACACACACCAAGTAATAGCAGTTGGCACACTTCCCAATTTGTAGTATCTCAGCGAGCAAGCCTTTGGTTTCACAACTTCTACAGTAACACTACCTTAAAATTGTTCATGTACTTGGCAGTGGAGGAATGCTGAGGATCTGCTGTTTGGCAATCCTCTGAGCAAACTGCCCATGAGTCCACCAGCAGAGTCAATTCTGTTAATGACAACTGAGGCAGAGATAGGACAAATAGAGGCTTATTTAAAAATGTAATGAAAAATAACCTACTTGTCTTTCTACGGTTATGTTGAAAAAAATGCCCACTTGTTTTTGCACAGTTATATTCAAAAGTATTTACTCAATACTGTGACTTCAGATTTTCATTCCATACATGTAACTCTACCCACATTGCTACAGACAAATTCAGTCCCAAACAACACTTCTACAAGAGGCTGTATAATTCAAGTCATTGCTGTAGGCTTTGGGTATACTTTCCTTCCATCTGTCAGCTGTAGGCTGTAAGCAGTCTCTAATTTTTTACCAGGAACTGTAATGCTAGGCATGCCCTCAGCATGCTCTTGCACAATTCCTCATTGGATAGGTGAGCAGGCATTTGTTTTTTTCATTCCTTATCTCCCTTTCGTTGGTTCCTATAGTAAGAGGGTCAGTAGTAGAACATGGTTCATCTGTGTCAAGGTCAAGGCTTCATTCCTTTCAACCACAGGGCTGACTCAGCATGTATTTTAGACTTGTTACTTTTATTCTACGTTTGCTTTGATTTTGTACCTAGTATGCTGGCTTAATTTATTCAGCAGCTTTTCATTCTCATGTCATGCCCTTCCTGTGCCTGATCCCACATTAATGGTTTATGAACTATGTTTACAATACCATCCAAGCCATCAATTACCAGTGCAGAGCTCTTTGGAATACAGCTGGAGATGAAATAACAAAATTAAAATTTAAAGATCCTGACTGCATACTAAATGTACACTGCCTGGAGAGCTGTTCATCTAAGTTTATCTTCCAAAAATCCATGTCTGCATCAAAGACTATAAGTAACTTAATGTTTGCCATAGCTGAGGCTACTTCTTCAAATGTAAGCAGTAGGTTATGTTTACATTTGATCAATTTTCAGGTCTTGTGAATCAACAGGAATACAAATTATGTCTTGCTTTGCAACAGTAACCATACTTTTCACAATTTCTGTTAGAAAAAGCCTTCTTAATGACATAAACTTTCCATTCAGTTTAGTTCTTGCTCATTTCTACCCCCCCAGACTTACTAGTACGTTTCTTGCAGTAGTGCAGTAGCATGATTTAGTTGTACAAGATATTTCCCTGCCCATCTTTCCAAACTTGAAAATAAATCAACATTGTAAAGGAGGATATAAATGGAACAGCTCTATACATCATTCAAGATATGCGTTGATAAACTATGACACACTGTTTTGGTTTCAAGCTGTGAACTGTGTTTACCATTCTTATTTTCTGTCAAGCCAAGCAATCCAGACAATTAGGAGACTATCCATCTTTAAGTGCTCCTATCTGGAAAAAATATTATGTACTTCTTATTTTATATTCACATGTCAGTAATGTTTCCTCCATTAGCTTTACTTATTTCTTTAAGAATTTTAACAACATGCATGCAGCCCACTAAAAATGCATATTCAAACAGAATAGCATACTTTGCACTAGTGTCTAGTTTAAACTGAGCATTTAGTTGATTATCTGCATTTCTTGTTAACATTCTGGCTTACATTCTTATATTAATGACACTGATTCATTTTCAGACATCACGTGGCTTCGTTGAAGGTTGGGCGTTGAGCTGGTACCTCTGCGTTTCGTAAAAATCTACTGCCAATCAATAGCGGACTGGAGTTCCGCTGTGGTGACCCCTTACTGGGAAAAGCTGAAAGACAAACAACAACAACTGTATAACTCTTTTCATTTCAATAGTGCCAAGAATTAGTTCATTTTGATACTCATGTTCAACAGCATGGATATTCTTTTGAACATATGTCTGTTTTGTTTCACATCTTTGCAAAGTGGTTTTGTTTAACACTGATTCTGCAAAATGTGCTAAAAGCACCACAATACGTCCTCTAATACCTATATCCACAATTAGTGAATCAGGCTTGGATTTAAATTGTAGTGTATTACCACAGTAAAAAATGCAAATTAAACTAAACTAAACTACACTACACTAAACTAAAATAACATGCACGATATTTAAATTGTATATCATGATCTTTACTCCACCTCCATCACTTCTGCAATGCTTTGCCAATTTAGTTCTCATTTCTGCCTCATAGTTAAAGGAGTACAATGGGTTTCTATGAAGCATTTCTCAACTTCTCAGCCTGTTTGCTCTCTATTTACACTTGCCTCCATAAAGCAACAACAATGCACTATTTAAAATATTTCTAATTCACTTTACTTCTCTAATAGGAGCCTACCTTAGTGTACTGTAATGGTTTCACTTTCAAATAGAATGTCTTGCGCTTTTCAAATGCTTGCTGGAGTCACCCAACTACTCACGTCATCGAGGCCAGGCAGTTCAGGTACTTTTTCTGACCAGTTTCCTCTCCCAAAGTCACATCACCACAGCCAGTCTCTGATTCTAAGAAAAACAATGAAACCCACCCATTCTGTGATGTCACAGCTCCCTTGTCATCCCCCCACTCTTTGAGTGCTCAAATACAGCTGCAGGAGGTAGGGCAGTTCTTTTTCTGGATTTGTTCCCAGTACACAGTGTTTTTGTATTGGAATCTCTCCTTACAGCAGCTTCTCTCGTGGCTTATTAATTGGTGAGTTTGATATTCCTTTTCTAATGCATTGCTTAAGGTTGTTTGATCATTAATTTGTTTGCTGCAATTTTGGCTTTTCTCCTGGTGCTATACTGAGGTCCACACTTTCATCCAAAAACTGCAAACTATTGCCTGTTTTGGTCATGTTTACCAATAATTGCTGTGGGTGCACATGTAGACTTTGTTATGACACTCAGAAGCTTTTGCCCGGCCCTTCACTGCTTTACGTTTATAAATAATTAAACGAACGGCTGTATGAAAAAGACTTCAATACGAAAGCACTTACCATGATTTTTAAGCATTGTGGAATATTAAAGTCTTTGTCATGCAGCCATTCGTTTTATTATTTGTATAATATTTCTGGAATTTTACTTTAATTTTTATTTTTCGGCTTTAGAGTGTTACTTTGATAAATGCATTTTGATTTGGCTACGTTGTTTTTTTTTGTTTAGTTAGTGCATGTGGTCTGATTTCCTTTATCGCTGTTCTCAGTCCTCTCGTTTACTCCTTTACTTGTATAAATTTTATGAACGGCTTTATCGAAAAGAGTTTAATATGAAAGCACTTACCAGCTGTGTTTTTAAGTAATTTGGAATATGCCTTTTTCACACAACCACTCATTTTTTAAATTTCTATTACATTTACGATGTTCTAGTTAGCTTTTTATTGAAAGGCTTTGCTGGGTTGTCATTTTAATTGTTTGGCACTTTAATTTTGCTGGACTATAACTAACTTGGAGTAGCTGGAAGTGATGCAGGTGGACTGGAGGGTTACAGTTGGCCAGAAGGCTTGAAGGGATCTGTGCTGTTGGTTCATTACACTCTCACTTCCTGCCTGCTGAAACTTTTTTGAGTATCTCAATGTTAAGTCGGTGTGATCTGCGATGTGTTTAAAGGCTTTTATTTCAGTCTGTCCCTCTTAATCCCTCCTAACACTGATATTTGTAGAAAAGGTGTTAAATTACACTTAATATGCAGTTACTATTACAGCTATAGACTTGTTTTACTTCAGAAAATGTCAATCAATTCATGTTTTTAGTCTGTCAATGTGTCGGGTAAATAGTAATATAAAAGTGTCCCTAATTATTTCAGCACAGCATTAGTCCATGATTTGAGAGCTATGAGAAGTATGTTTCAGACTGGTATGCCAAACATAAAGAACCTGCTCGACGCCAGACTATTGCCTAGACAACACGCTGCCTCTTACTCATGATTGGCTGCCTTGGCTAAATGCCCCGGAAGTGTCCACATAGTGTTGTTGTTGTCATTGAAGTGACAGTTTCCTAAAAAATGTTGGTGGTGTTGAGTCACTCTCAACAGCAAACCCAGAGCCTCTCATCTCCTCCACAAAGTCCAACTCGATCCTTCACCGCCTCTCTGCTTGCAAGTAGCAGCAGGAATGCGGAGTGCGATGGTGGTGCGGTCGTTAATGGGGAGCCTGATAGGCCCATGTCCCCTGATGTTGCCCCAGCTGCTCCAGGGACAAGTAGCAGTGATAGCAGCCCCAGCTCCAGTAGTCCTGACACTTTCAGCATCGGCGGGGCAAACAGTACAGGATCCTCTGCGGTGAGTGGAGCATTCCATCAGCTGTTTGAGGCCAGCCGCAAATGAGATTTGTCCCATGCTAAGCAAATGGTTGATTCTAGTAATGCAAACACAAAGGGCATAGCTGGCAGGAAATCAACACCACAGCACTTGGCTGCAGCTTACGATGTGCATCTTAGCATGTGGGGCTTGAGAAATGGGACGGGGGAGTGCTGTTTTTATTGATGAAACTGGTGTCTGCATGAATGAATCTGTATGTATTTGCTTGCAGATTTTTTCCCCGTTTTTTTTTTTTTTTTTTTTTTACAGACAGGTGGTTTTGGTGTTGATATTTTTGCCCCCTTTCAGAGTCCAGCAACTTAGTTAAGGACACAGACTCGAGCTTGACTGTGTTTTATGCTTGTTGTGTTGGTAGTATGTGTTAACGAGAATTGCAGTAAAACATTTACATGTCTGTAGTTGTGTACACATTGTAGGGGACAGTGGCATGTAAATAACTTAGGGTTATCACCTGTGATTGTTTAAGAAGGCCAGTCACTGTTTGGGGCTGTTGTGTCCTGCAGGGTACATGACAGCTTTCCTGAGATTTTAGGACAGATAATGATTCCTAAGTGTATTGTAAAAGCTGCAATTACTTTCTTTGTGAAATACTTCAATATGATATTGAAACAACTTGCCAAAGAAATAATGGTATAGTTTGATGTGTGTAGGAAGTGTCTAGCTGTTTTGGACCACATTCTTTGTTATTAGGTTGCATTTGTATTGCATTTAAAAGTTGTATGTTAAGAGGTGGGTCTCACTTATTTGACAGCAAGAAGCTGAAGTATACCATTTTTACTGAGCCATGATAAATGTTACACATGATGATATAACTTAAGGTCCATCCTGTTCACCTTTGCTTCTATCGGCGTAATAGTAAATTAATCATTTTGTGTATCATATTTTTTAAAAAGTGTCCCATATTAATACTGTGAAGTACATAACTCAGAACTTCCTGCAGTTAGAAGTAATGTGGTAGTATGGGTTTACAGAAAAACAAAAGTACTGTACATCACGCGATTGCTGACAGCCTGGTTTGTTGACAATACAGAATATATTGGTTAATATAATGTTTGCTCGAGTACAAATTTTAGGTTTTAATTAGATGCATTACAACCAGAGGACGTATTTACATATGGGGCATGTTACACTGATCAACAGATTGAAATATGTGCATTTGTACCAGTGGTGAATGGTGCGATATTTGCACTAGAGCAGAACTACGCATAGATGTTTCTGGTAAGACGCATATATTTTTCACTTACTCATATTGTGTGGTGAAGAAAACCAGTGGCAATAGTGTATTGCTTTTTACTGCTATTGTATTCTGCCATGAGTATCTTCAAGTTAAGTTACTGTATGCTGCAATACATTAGTTAATTCTTGCCACTGATGTTTAATTTTGCTGTCTGTGTGCTGGTAGTGTACGAATGAACTAAAAACTATCAATTTTCTCACAATTTGGAAAGTGAACCCTAATGTAATCATCATTGTGCTTCTATTTATTTCTTTGTGGTGATTTGTTAGTTTTTAAAGTGTACCTCACAGTTAGACATCGCCCGTTCGATCCTCAGTTAAAGCGTCTTCTGTGTGGCGACATAGTGAATGGGCGTTCCTTCGTTGAAGGTTGTGCGTTAGGCCCGGCAAGCCAGCACGTAAAATTCTACTGCCAATCATTAGCGGACCGGAGTTCCGCTGTGGCGACCCCTAACCGGGAAAAGCCGAAATACACACACATTACCAGTGCAGTTGTATGCGTTTATGTAGTGGCCATAGGAAGTTCCTTTCACTTTAGTAATAATTAACTGTTAGTGATCAATGGTGAATAACAGAAATGGTGATACTTAGATTTAAAGCTGGTATTCAGCTTTGAAAATAAATGCAGTCTAAACTATTGTTTTGATGGTTTGTTCATTTCTAAAAGTCCTAAGCTAAGGGTTCTGGAATGCTGACTACATTCTTTAGTATGAAATGTAGCGAATTTGCCTTGTGTGATTTTTCTTTGCTGCTCTCCACATTGGGAGTGACGCACACTGACTAGCATTAACATCCACAAAATTGTACTAATAGTGGAAATGGAAACCCATAAAACCGAGGGCATTTAACATTTTTTTTGGTAGCTCGTTTGGTGTATTTTGTTTGAAGTGTTGGCCATTGCAACACACACTTGTCAGAATTCTGCCCAGTGTGAAGTTTTTTGGATACAGTGTATGACAACAATATTCTTGCTGTAAAGTACTGGTGCTAAAACTGCTTTTCCATGCATTTCTGGTATTGTCTTGTGTAACATTTGCTAGGTAGATGCAGTAAGTGGAGTGTTCAAACATGTTAAATTACAGGGATGTAACAAAACACACAAAATTTCAGTTGATAATAGTTGTTTACACTCCTATATTTGCACCACATTGTTTTGGCAAAGAAGGACATGGGCATTGGAATAATTGCCCACAATAAACTCAAACAATAACAATTCCAAGATGTCATGACATTTTCAGAAGTGATATTATTCCGTTGAGTATTTTGAATATTTTGCTTCTGTAGTCTGTAGTGTTTGAGGTAAGGGTAGCTGAATATTATGTACAAGTTCTGCTATTAATCCCAATCTTGAAGAACATGTTTTTTATGTATAACCATTCTCAATTTGCACTAGTTAATCAATTTTGTATGTTGATGTTTGGTTTGTGGTGACAGATTCACAGTGAGCAGAAGATTGCTCACGGTATGAAAGTTATAAGAAGGAAAAATTGCTTTCTGTTAGTATATTTTTTTAGTCTGCGGCAATATAGATGAAAGTGCTTATTTCATTTTCTTTCAATAAAATGCTGCACAAAGGCATTTTTATGTGTATGCATGTATGTATGTATGTATATTATGTATAAACATACACTTTTATTTGCACAATAGATAGGTGAGGGGAAGGAACTAAAACCATACACATCAAGACTGATCCACAAAAGTAAAACTAATCAGCTTAAAAACTTTGACATTTAGTGAAGCTGTGCTTGTTGGTTTAGATGCACCTGTCTGTGTAGGGGATGGCACAGTTTAAAGAAATGTATATCTGCAGAAAAAATTCTAAACAAGTTGGGCTTTGGCATTTGTAATGGCCATGGAAATGTATGTACATATTTATTTATCTGCATTTGCTGGGAAAGTCCATCTGTGCAAAAGCCCTTTTGGTGAGTTTAACAATGATACGTGAGTGAGGGATGGTATCAAAGGCCTTGGCCGGGTCGAGGTAGGCTGTATGCACTGCCTTACCCACATCCACAGCTTTGGTGACTGCCTTGAACAACTCAACCATGTTCAGAAGGCAGGATCTCCCCTTGACAAAGCCAAACTGTGTGGGATCAAGAGTTTTGAGATTGTCTATATCTTTGTTAAGCAGGTCCACGGTGATGTGCTCCATAGCTTTGCTAATAGGGTAATAGTTCCCAGGGTCTGTAGTTGCTCCACTTTTGGAGTGGGATGACTGTAACAGTGCGCCACTCGTTAGGGACATAGCCTGAGCTAAGGCTGTGAGTGAACAGGGCACACAGATGTGGTACCAGTTTGTTTTGTAGCTCATGTAGGACGCAACCAGAGAAATCAGGTCCCATGGATGCTGTATTCTTGGCTTCAGATAATGCAGCTTTTACCTGTGTCTCAGAAATAGTGGTTACCAGGCTTTCTTCTGGTATTGTTATATAGCCCCCCGCCCCAAAGGGCCATAACACAATACCAGGCTTTCTTCTGGTATTGTGATATGGTCCCGGGGGGGGGGGGTAAAGTTGTCACTCAGTCTGGCGACCGGTATGATGGTTATATCTTTGCGCTAAGTATAGGAGGTGCCATTGTGCAGTAACCCAGAGCAAATCTGGGTATTGCCTTTGAGGTTTTTGATATACCTTCATAGCTGGCTTTAGAGGATTTGATAAGGGATCTCAGCTTTTTGTTGAAACTGAAGGGAGGTTTTCCTGTCTCGTGACTTCATTTTTTTTCTGAAACAGTTTCTTCCGTCTGGTCTCGAGTTTACAGATGACTGGGGACCACCAGATTGGCTTCCTTTTTTGGAGGAGAGTGTCTTACTTTTATTTGGTATGGCAAGGTCCATGTATTTGTGTACATGCTCATACAGTGCATTGGTGTATGATTTGGCACTCATGCAGCTATTTTGCATTGGCATGGGAGCCGAGAAGTGAGCCACCTCTGTTTTTAGGAGCCCAAACTCAGCTTTAGAGAAGTTTTTCAGGGTGGTCACCTTAGGGGGGGGGGTGTAGGTGAAATGGAGACTTCCATAGTGATCAGATTTAACCAGGGAGGAATTGACTATATGTGTGGAGTAACGGTCTTCCCATGTTGGTGATGACCAGGTCAAGGATGTTGCTTCCTCTACTGGGGGTCAGAATAAGATGGTCCAGGGCAATGGAAATGATAAATTCCAGAAAGAGTTGAGCCTGTATATTGGCACTTGAAAAGGTTTTCCAGTTGATGGAAGGGTAGTTGAAGTCACCCAGTATGAGAGTATTGGTGAAGAGTATTGGATTGGACCTTGATAGATTCCAGGGTGCTTGGGAACTTGGAGTGAGAGTCTAGGGACATGTTTAGGGTTCTGTAGCAGGTTATGACTTGTATAGCTAGCTGCCAAACCTGAAGGGCTAGCCTGCATAGGAGAAAAGACCTTGTCTGCCCTTGCTTGTTGACATACCTTGTATTAAGTTTTCCCAGTACTACTACTTCTAATCATGCTTATAGGCACAGTAGCATAAAGGATTAAGGCATAGCCTGTAGTCTTGGGTTCAATTCCCTTTATCCTGTGTTGCCAGCAATGCAACTCTGAGCCAGTCACTTGACCAGGTAATTGTTCCTTCATATGTGAATTAATAATTTAAAATAGTTTCCCTTCTGCTCTTTTGTCCTCATTTAGTCATCTTAATCATATGTGCTGTAACCTGATCTGAGTCTGCTGCTTTCCCAGACTTCCTTTTCCTTGGTGCTTTTCTTAATACTTCTACGATGGGTTCCTCTTCTCTGATCATTGTCTGTGTCTGGGGCAGTACAGCTTCTGTGTGGTTGTCTTCATTTGGAAGGTGCTGAAAATACTCCTTCCCTCTTCCTTTGCCCTGTGCACTGGTGAGGAGGTTTTTGATGGCATCCCTTACGAAGGCTGTCTTAAAGTTTTCTTTATCTTTCTGTCTTTGTCTTGCAACCAGATGTAGTGCCCTTGTGCCATCAACTGAGTCACTTTACAGATGCTGGTGGAGTGCCTCCGATTCCCTGTTTTTAGCTATTGATACTCGTTTCTCAGTTTCTTTGCTATCCATCCAGTATCCCTTCCTAGCCTGGTCCATGTTTTATAGCATCCACTGTTTCAGGAGCTGCTTCTTTCTTTCTTTTGATAACTTGCTGGACTTCTGCATTCCACCACCATTCCACCACCATGTTTCTGTATGAAAAAACAAAGGCCTCTACTTTGGAATTACTCAGCCTGTATGATTCATTTATGATGCCTTTTTCCATGTTGTTTCTGATAGTCAGACTGAAGTAGCAGTTATGAGGTTGGGTAAACGAATGTAGCTGTCCATAATTTTGGTTGGATGTATCTGCTTTCCAAGAGCCTTTGTCTCAATTTTTGATGTCTACAGGTTGAGGGGTATGGTGACTGCTGTTTATTTAGGTATGTTTCCTAAGTTTCTGGTGACATGAAACAAGGCTGGTAAAGGGCTGGTAGATACTAGATTACATTGAGCATTTTTGGGTCATTATTTCACTGTATAACCGCAGTTCCGGAGGTATGTAGATAACCCTCCACTAGCCTTGGGGACGCTTCTTTCAGGATCTGAATGAGGTGTAGGCATTGATGTTAGGCAGGAAGAGTCTGTTCTCAGCACACAGGATAACACCATAGGACTCCTAGTGAATCTGCAAATGTGACATAGTCACTTTAATTCACCTTTACCCTATGTCAAATGAGGTGAAAGGTTTCCATGTAAAGAAAGTGATATTGATATTGCAGAAGACTGTTTAATAGCCACTAAGCAGGCATAAATAACCCACAACATGCACACATCCCAGCTACAGAGTGGTACTAAGCTGCATTAGGGATCCTGTCTATAGTGTGTAACTTGTGAGTAAACTCCTCAGCTCTGAACCCCTGAAGTTACTTCAGGGTATATTATTGCCTGAGTGTAGAAGGAGGTAAAACAGCCTATCTACAACTACCCCACCTGTGTACTACATTTGTTTACTGTACTACAGTTGTATTAATTAACATTAAAAGGTACCTCCTGATAGCTATCAGCATGAACATTGTATTACTGGTCATTTATCTATCAACCAAATGTATCTTGCTGTCTTTTCAAACATGATGTCAGAGCATCCTCATACGATCTTTACATCCCCACAAACACCAGTGTCACTCCAACCCTGAGAGCTGACTAACCAGACTGCATTCCCCCTTTTGCAGATTCCTGTACCTGCCACTGTAGCTGGCCATTTTTTTACACCAGCTAAGCGTTTAATTTTGGTCTTATTTTACACTCACCTAAACAGCTAAGCAAAAGTAAAGTAAAGGATCATAATCACACCCTGAAACACATGCACACACCCTAGTTTCCACCACCGATTTTGCTGCTCACCCTCTCCCATACACTATGTACTTCAAACTAACAGCTGTACAAAGTGGAACGAAGTGTGTGTGTGTGTGTGTGTGTGTGTGTGTGTGTGTGTGTGTGTGTGTGTGTATGCACACATGTGTAACTGGTTTTATCACCTAGAGGTATGTCTGTAACCATGGCTTCAGTTGTATTGAGTGTTTAGTTTTAATATGGTTAGCATGATTTTTTTAGTTACTGAAAGTTGAAAGGTCAGGGGGGTGCATGGAGATAACTACTGTATGCTTTAGAGCAAGTAGCTACACCACCTGCATTTTTTTTGTCATTGTCTAATCTGGAAATATTATGGCCTGCTGGGGAAATGGCTTCATCTTTTAAGTATTTCTCTGTCAATTATGATGTCTAGTGTGTAGTGCTATCCATGTATACACTTAAGACAGTTTGTTATACAGACAGTTTGTTATACAGATTTTGTAGGCTGGTACAGTAAATATGAAGGCCAGTTTAGGAGTATGTGCGGGCTGTATATGATGAAGGAGCTGTTGTGGATATGCTGTCTGGTACATGTATATGCTGAGTTGGGCGTGGGTTTGGGTGTATATCACCACTACGTTCTATGGTTATGGAGACCTGGAGGTGTGGTCAGCGTCATTTATAATCTGTGTTATGTTTTAACATCCACTTTCTGGATAAATGCATGTGGCTTGGGATAACTGTTCTTGCCCTCTGAACATGGTGCCTGTTTTCTAAGTCCATCCCTATCACTGGTAAAGATGTATTTCAAGTAGTTGGGAACAGTATATACAATTTATTTGCAATGTTTTCATTTCTGTAGCTGC
This sequence comes from Protopterus annectens, assembly GCF_019279795.1. NCBI lineage: Eukaryota > Metazoa > Chordata > Ceratodontiformes > Protopteridae > Protopterus > Protopterus annectens. The sequence goes on from NC_056736.1 coordinate 464,220,402, forward strand.
AGTTTAGCACCTAGGTATGCTTTGATATGTAATTATTCATTCAGCATTAGGACCAGCATAGTTCTTAACAATCTCCAAATATGGGAACACTGGCTCTTGCAATATAGATAATGTGAAACACTTGCTAATAAGGTCACAGACTTTGAAAAAAATATTAACTTGAAACTTGAATAAGACTGACATAAACTTTGACAGGAGGATATGACTGTAATAGTAAGTGCTACAAATGGAACACAGTCAGTATTTGGGATGCTGGATATACACCTGCGTATGTGCCATATCCCAATTTTCTCTCCTTTGGAACTGGAGTAAATATGTTACCCATGTAACCTTGTTGGCCAGTAGCAACCTACTCTGTAGTTGACAATGTCTTTAGTGTGTACTTATTCGGATGACTTTGAGTTCTGCAGTGATTGTGCATAGCAACTGATACTGGCATATTGCAGTGACACAAGCTTGAGTGGCCTATTGTGGTACAAACTTTCAGCAGTGGTTGGTTGTGTCATTACTTCTTGAGTGCATTGCTTAGTAGAGTATTCCACTTTACAGATGGCAAACACATTCTAACCAGTACTGCTGCATTGCAGACAGAGTATAATGTAATACAATCAGGGAGGTGAATCATACAACATACATCTAAGCATGGCCCTAAAATGTGTGAATGGAGGCTAACTTTTGAAACAAGCCCAAAGTTACTACCGGTACAATGTGTTTTATTTGACTGTGGGTTGTAATGATGGTTATACAGATGTGCCTATCAAGGGCGGATTCGTTTACTGCTTCTGCTAACACTATTTTTCATTGGGGAACTGCATTTAGTAGCAAGTGTCTGTCCCGGGTTGTTTGGTCTTATGTTACTGTCAGACCTCCTGTAGCAGTTAGTAGAACCAGTATGCACGTTGTCAGGTTGGCACACTGTTTATGGTAACTGGGCATGAGGACATGGGCATGTTGTTGGACATGAGGAAAGTGTCAAAATGAGAACCATTATTAGTCCTCTAACAATGCATATAGCAAACACCAAAGTTTTAAGCTGTATTTTGAGCTTGTGCAGACACTTTGGACAAGGGGAGTGCTGTGATGAGAAATCATATTATATTAGAGAGCATGTGGTGATCTTGATGGGCTAGTTTTTAGTGTTGGTGCTTCGTTTCATATTTCCTTGTAGTTCACCTCCATTTCTAGGCAAATTTGCACATGTTTTACAGAAGCGTAGCTGACAAAGACATTCGTAAACATCTGCTTTTTTCAAATCCAGAGGCAGTTCCAACAACAAACCAATGCTTGTTATCTGCTTGTTAAATGTACACCACTTGCTTATTGAATTTCAGATCTTCGTAACTCTGTGTACTGTTTTGGTCCATACATGTGCAATCTGTTTATTTCATGCAAGTTAAGACTGTATTTCAGCCTTAGGAGTACATGTCTCTGTGGCCTTGTCTGGTAACCGGTTTCATGGGTTTGTGGGTGTTTTTTTGTTTTGTTTTTTCTCCACTCACGTGATTGTGCTTGACAACTGAAATTTCTTGAGGCCGAGCTGCACTACAAGTGGGATTGATAGTGTTGTCTGGATCTTGGCTGGCATAGGGTGCTTAGGAGAGCCGGGGCTTGGCTGTTTGTATGACTTTTTAATGTTCATAGGTTGATAGGTTCATAGGTGTGTACTATGCAAATGGCCCTGGAGCCTTTACAAGCCTATGCCATAGGATTACCCTGACATCGTGCCACCCAGCCTTAGTTCCCAGTGCCTCTGTCGAGTAGAGCCACTGTAGTGATCCCTGGGGTGAATTTTCTATTTCCCATCCACTCATCAAGATTTGTCTGGAAGAGGGCCAGTGAGGTGCTCTGTTTGACATGTCTGGGGAGCCTACTCCATAGTATGGGCAGTCTCTGGTTTATGAACCTGTCCCTCCAGCATATGTTAATGAGGTAGAGGGTTCTGAAGCATGTGGTGCAGAGGGACTGGGATTTCTTTAGATGTAGCATTTCTAATAGAACTGGATCAGACATGGCTTCATAAGTCAAGTAGAGATTGCCTCTAAGTAGGCAATATAAGACAGAGAATAGTTGGAGTTTTTTGAGACTGTCTCTCTTGCGGGTCAGAGAGAAATTTTTCCCACCCTGCCACCCGGTTACTGTTGTGTGCTTAAACACCACTGTCTTTCTAGTTGCCTGCCTCTTATGTTAATTTGACCATATATCTCATTTCCTCTCTGATTTTACTGGTTGGTGTGAGTAAGCACAAAATTATCATTTTGTAAAATCTCCCCTTCAGCTATTTAAATGTATTGCCCATCCTACTGTATTCCATAGTACCAGAATAAAAAAGTGACGAACCCCTTTCAATCTATCTTGCTGTTTTAAAAATAGTGACTCTCCACTAAAACTTAACTTTTTATACAGGTAGAAGTTAAGTTACCTACTTTCACATCTAACTCCTGTAGTGCACACTGCAGTGTTTAGGATAAACCATTTTTTATCATCTTACCTTTAAGCATCTATTGCAAGACCACCAGTTATTGTAGAGCCCACATTCTGCCTCTCAATAGTCATCTTGGGATTAGTGCTTCTGTTTTCTCCTCGTGAGAGAAGGAGTACAATTACATTATTTCCTGGAGACTGCTGGTCACCAGAAAGTTTAATAACTGCTTTATAGGTGACAGCTTGTAATCTGTGCTTATATTCCCATCCTGGTGAGAGTAGGAGCAGAGTGCATTGATTTCTGACTCTTTCTGGTTGGAGAGTGAGTGCCTGTGCTTAACGTACCTGATTAGTCTGGTTGTTATTTGAGGCATCTACCAGAAAAAGGCTACAAGCCTCCAGACCCTTGCATCATCTGGGACAAGACTGTGGATCACCAAACAAGCTGTGGCCTGCTTCTCTTCTTTAGATTGGTGCTAACATTTTGCTTCTGGTAAGTGAATAAGCAAAGGAGTATTGTATCCCAACAGAGTGAAGCTGTGCTGAGACCAACATTAGTAGTAGCCAGGCAGTAGCCATTCATGTGACTCCCCTCTTTTCATCATTCTTGACAAGCTAATTCTTTATTTTCAGTAAGTACTGCTTGATTTCTTCCTAACTTCAGAATATCTGCCTAAATACTTCATCCTTAAATTTTCAGGGTCTACATATTGGTTTCCCCTCGAGTGTTTGGCAGTGCTCTATACAGACTCAGACACTTTGAGTGACATTTTTCTTGTAAAGGGCTTCGGTACTTAATATAGTGAGCTCATATCCAGGCATGGTTTCAATTCATATAGTCGAAATGCTGAAATCTCGAATGTCAGCATTTTGAGTGCATGAAGCCAAAACCATCACAACACCAAAACCCCACATAGCCGAAATCACAAACCCGAACATACATACACTACACCACACACAAACCACAACACCTACACCACAAAAAACATAAACACAACAAAACACCACACATACACCTACCTACACTAAACATATACTAATTCCGAGATCGCACAGAGAAAAAAACTCAAACACACACATTCTACAGTCCCTCGCTCGCGTGCACGCACACACACACACACACACACACACACACACACACACACGCACACACACACACATCACACAGTTACACAAACGCTCACATACACTCACTCACCTGAAAGTCCAAACACAAACATCCCAGACAAACACTTCCAGTAACATAGCATCACTGCATAAGCACAAATTTGACATATTCGCACTTATGCACTAAAGTTTTGGCTTCATGCACTCAAAATGCTGAAATTCGAGATTTCAGCATTTCGAGTATATGAAGTGAAACCCCAGGCATGTCTAAAGGTTAGTTCCCTGTGCTTTCTCCTGTCAACCTGGTGAACTTTGGCATCCAGAGGCAGTGTAGCAACTGCCTCATGTACACAGACAACCCTCTTCTCTTACCTCCCAACACTATGACTTATGAGAGATGCACATATATAGCCAAATTGGAAGCTAAGCACTCTCCAGCCAAGACTAGATTAGCCAGTCAAGAGGAGAAGGATAACACCTGCACCACACCACATACAACACATAGCCCTCCAGAACATACACCACCACAACCCTCACATAGTAACAAAAACGCACACCTACTTTTGTGGAAGGTCTCAATAAAAATCTGCCCAAACAACAGAGACCTCTGAGGCAGAAACGCAAACAACCACCACATCCCAGCACAAACCATGAGACACATAGCTCACAGAAACAGGTGTGCCACTCAACCAAAGCCCATAAGGCAAAACAACTTACCCAATACACTAGTCATAGATGACTCAATAGTAAGGCACACTGATGTTCCACTCACTAGGTTGAATAAGGAGAAAGTTATGGTCAGCTGCCTGTCATGTGCCAGAATCCACTACATAACACATGCACTTAGGTCACTCCACAGCAGGTACAAATATGACTCTGTCATTGTCCATGTTGGTGTGAATGACCTGAGATGTACCTCCCTGGACTACATGAAAAGAGACATAGAGGAGATCTCTGCTGGTGTAGCCCAGGCAGGTATGACCCTAGCTCTGAGTAGCATCCTACCGTCACCCAGAATGATACCACAGTACAAGCAGAAAATGACTGACTCAAACAATTGGCTATGTTTCTGGTGTCATTCTAAGGGGATCCAGTATCTGTCTGCCTGGGATGACATGACTGACAGACCTCGATGCTTCGCCAGAGATGGCTTGCACCTGTAACCCCAGCGATTCCGGATATGGGCCAAGGCTCTTGCCACCCCTATAGTGCCTTTTTAGGCAATGTCCTAAAGAGAAAATTGCCACCATAACAGCTACAAGCAAACAAAATTTGAGGGTTATGCTACTCAATGCTAGAAGTCTAAATCTCAAAATGCACTCGCTCAAAGCACTCCTTAAAATGGAGAACATCGACATCTGTGCAGTGACCAAGACCTGGTTCAAGGCTCCGGAGAGCAACCCAGTACTACCAGGCTATAATTCATACTACACCTTTCGGCCCCTTAACCTGGACCGAAGCACAAAAGGCAGTGGTGTCTCCATAGTCATAAAGCATATGCACACCTCCAGCCTAGTAGCCCAACATAATGCATCGGAGATACTTCAGGTACAGCTAACACTGGGTAAAACTGCAATCCAGGTTGTAGCCTGCTATAGATCCCCCACCATGTCCCAAGACTCCCACTCCACATTCCTAAACATACTGGAAAATATTAGGGTACAATCCTATACTATTATACTGGGAGACTTTAACTACCCCACCATTAAGTGGGAAAATTAATAATGTACCAACACAGTTGCTCAACATTTTCTGGAATTCATTAATTCCAATGCCCTGGACCAACTCATTCTTACCCCCACCAGGGATAGAAACATCCTTAACCTGGTCATTACTATCATGGGTGACCATTGCTCTACACCAGTAATCAACTCCTCTCTGGTCAAATCTGACCACAAGCTAATCACCATGGATATCCACATCCCAGCCCAACCCCCCAAAGGAAACCACTCTATAAACTTCTCCAAAGCCAATTTTGGGCTTCTAAACACAGAGGTGGCTAACTTCACGACATACACCAAAGCACTGTATGAGCACATACACAAGTGCATGGAACAGGCCATGCCAGACAGAACCAAGATGCTCTCCTCCAAAAAATTGGAAGCCAATCTGGTGGTCCCCCACCTTAAACAAACTCTACAACAGAAGGACAAAACTGTTGCAGAAAAGTGTGAAGTCCCAAGACTGGAAAAACTCCTTTGTTAGCCTCAGCAAAAAACAGAGATCCATCATCAAATCCTCTAAAGCTATCTATGAAAACAAAATTGCTGCAGATTCTAAAGACAACCACAAGGCATTCTATAGTTATGTCAAGAATCTACATGGCAATACTCAGATCTGCTTTGAGTTACAGCACAGTGGCAATACATATACAGAACCAATTGATATTGCCAACATATTGGCTGACAGGTTCAGTGCGAACTTTACCCCCTTTTCATCCCCTAAAGGGCCTATCACAATACCTGAGGAATGCCATCCCTATTATCATGGCTACACAGTTAAAAACTGCACTGTCCAAGAATACAGCTTCCATGGGACCTGATAAAACCCTGGCTGTGTTCTACATGAATTACAATGTGAACTGGCACCACACTTCAGAACCCTATTCAATCACAGCCTCATTTCAGGCTTTTTTCCTGCTGAATGGTGCACTGCTACAGTGATCCCACTCCACAAAGGGGGAGCGACTACAGACCCTGGGAGCTACTGCCCCATTAGCCTGATGAGTCTGATATGTAAGGCTATGGAGTGCATCATCATGGACCTTATAAATAAAGACATAGGGAATCTCCAGACTCTGGACCCCAAGCAGTATGGGTTTATGAAAGGTAGATCATGCCTGCTCAACCTGATAGACTTCGAGTCTATCACCAGAGCTGTGGATGAGGGCAAGGTAGTTCACACAGCTTACCTAGATCTTGCCAAGGCCTTCGACACCATCCCTCACTAAGAAATCATAGCTAGACTCACTAAAGTAGGCATAAACCCCTATGTAATTAGATGGGTTGCCAAATGGCTCACTGATAGAACCCACACTGTGAAAATAGCGGACTCCAAATCTGACAACCAACCAGTTACAAGTGGTGTCTCACAGGGATCAGTCCTAGGTCCTCTCCTGTTTGGCATCTACTTCTCTGAAGTTCAAGCCAACACAAAGGGACTCTGGCTGACCAAGTTCGCAGATGATTGCAAACTGGGTGCCATTACTGATTTTCCAATTAGTATAGACATTCTACAAAAAGGCCTTATTGACACTGATGACTGGTGGCAGAACCATGGCCTTAAGCTCAATGCCAAAAAGTGAATTGTCATTCCTTTTGGGAGAAATTCTGTGCCCATGAACTACCACATAGGCGGTAGTCCACTAAACACTGAAGGTGTGATAAGAGACCTGGGGACACCGATTGACAGCAACCTCTCCTTTGATAACCACACTGTCACTGTAGTCAGAAAGTCTTTCTATGTGGCACATCTCATTACAAAATGTTTCTCATCCAGGAAGAAAGAGGTCATAATCCCTCTCTACTCGTCCTTCATTAGAACTATTATAGACTACAATGCCCCATTTGATATGTACCTCACTAGACACCTACAACAACTGGAAAGGCCACAAAAATACCTCACTAAGGGGATCTTAGGCCTTAGACACATTCCCTATATTGTCAGACTCAAAAAACACTAGCTATACTCTGTCTCTTATTGCCTACTTAGAGACAATCTCTGCTTGACCTACAAAGCCATGTCTGACCCAAAGCTGCAAGATATGCTACAACTAAATAAATCCCAGTCCCTCTGTGCCACATGCTCCGGGGACCCTAACCTCATTACCACAATAAACAGAACATGCTGGAGGGACAGGTGCCTAACTCAGAGATTTCCCATACTCTGGAACAAACTTCCCATTCATGTCAAGTAGAGCACTTCACTGGCCCTCTTTAAGAGAAATCTTGATGAGTGGGTGGGCAATAGGAAGTTCACCCTGGGGATCACTTCAGTGGCCTTGCTTGACAGGGGCACTGGAAACTAACTTTGGGTGGCATGATGCCATGGAATCTTCTTGGGTGAGGCTTACATAGGCTCCAGGGCCATTAGCCTAGTTCACACCTATGAACCTACATAGGACAAGTGTTTAAGGCCTAGGTTCCTGTTTGTGAGCTACTTTTGTGGCCTCTCCAGTTGTTGCAGTTGTCTACTGAGGTACATGCCAAATGGGGCCTTGTACTCAATGACTGGCCTAATGAGGGAAGAGTAGAGGGAGACAATGACCTCTTTCTTTCTGTATGCAAAACCCTTAGTAATGAGATGCACCACATAGAAGGACTTTCTGACCACAGTGGCAATTAATGCCTTCTGTGTTCAGTGGACTACCATCAATGTTTTAATTCATGGGAACTGGGTTTTTCCCATAGGGGATGACACATTTTTTTGGCATTGAACTTAAGGCCATGGTTCTGACACCAGTTGTTGGTCTCGGTGAGGCCTTTCTGTAGGATGTCAACATCAATATCAATTAGGGTTAATTATAGCTCCCAACTTGCAATCGTCTGTGACCTTTGTCAGCCATAGTCCTTTCGTGTTGGCCTGGACTTCAGAAAAGTAGCTACCAAACAGGAAATGACCCCAGAATGAACCCTGTGGGACTCAATTCATGACTGGTCAGCAGTCTGACTTGGAGTCAGCTGCTTTCACACTGTGGGGTATATCTGTGACACAGTTTGCAACCCACCTAGTGATATGCGGGTTAATGCCTAGCTTAGTGAGTTTTTCTGTGATTCCTGAGTGGGGAACGGTATCAAAGGCCTTGGCCAGATCAAGGTAGGCTGAGTGAACCACCTTGCCTTCATCCACAAGCTCTGGTGACTGACTCAAAGAAGTCGATCAGGTTGAGGAGGTATGATCTACCCTTCACAAAACCAAACTGTATGGGATCACCTATATTCTTGTTTATTAGGTCCATGGTGATTGCAGTTTTGGTTTAACATAAGGGAGAATGTGAAGAGGGGTTTGTCAGTTAACAGTGATTTGTACTGAAGTAGTGTGGACCTGTTTTGCAGTTACTGCAGTCAATTAGCTCCCTAATAGTCATGCTACCCCTAGTGAGTTACACCTAATAATTGTAAGGTGTCAGTGGAGTCATTTGGCACCCTCTTCCAAGCCAATAGAAGTGGTAGTAGTAGGTAATTGTTCAGTTGCCTATGTATAGATATCTGGTCATTTTACAGAAGTAGTGAACTGTACCAAGGTGTCCAATTGTTGTGCTTGTAAGTCCACTACTGGGAGAAGAGTTTGGGAATATGTAGGGTTGGAGTGCGATTTCAGAAAGACCAATTGATGTGAATTTATAAGTGCCACCACGAAAGACCACAAAGTGTCACCATAGCTCCTATAAACCTAGTTTTATGCCGATTTTTACATGTGTAACAATATGTAACTATTTACCCACAAGCACTGCGCTGTCTAGGTTGTTCAGTACTGCAAATCACATTGTTGCTGAAGGTCGATGGTACAGGCTGACTACAATTTCAGTATACTGGCTATGACACCAATATCCTTGGGAATGGTGACCAAAGACTAGTCTATTTACTGTTTCTCCCTTGCCAAGGGACATTAAAAATGGCTCACCATTGCTTATCTACTGCTTTCATATTGTTGGCATACGTTGGGATCAGAACAAATGCACACTTTGCTCAATGCGTTTACATGTGCAGATATGTATTATGCATAGTTTGTAGTCATTACTTATTTTAATGACACCGCATAATTAGCTTTTTAAGGCACTGCTTAACCTTTTGCTAGCCATAATCTCTTGTACATTTAAGGTGAAACTGTGTCTGGGTGCCATTGTCTGCATGTATCAAGATATCCAGCAGGCTGCACTGATGGTATTAATTATTTAGTCTATCCACTGTGCATAAGCAGTGCACCAGATCAAGCTTGTCTTTGCCAAGGTCAAGTATTTTTGCTATATCTTTCTGATATATTGAGGTTTTGATTATATTGACGCACTTTATCCTAGGCTTGGTCTGTATTACCTTTGATGTACTAGTCTTGGTTGTTAATGAACACAGTTACTGGAACCTACTAACACATTTTATTATTATCCAATAATCATAGGCAATTACTCAGCGTTTGGCCCAGAGGGGCTTACAAGCATAGCCAAGTGTTTAGCCCATGGTCAGACATGTCAGCTCATGATGCACCTGCCCAGCATGGACACAGGTGGCATGATAGATGTATTTTATGCTTCCTATCCAGTATTTCAGCAAGCGCTTTCAGAGGGATAATAAGGGATAGTGTTTGAGGTGTAGTGATTGTGTTGCCAACCTTCTCAGTGCCAGCAATACTGCCATGAGAGTAGTGAGCAAAGACTATAAGTTCTTAATATAAATGCATCTCTCACAAACTGTGTTCCTAGTTGGTAGCAGATGGGTGTCTGGCTGCATAAGGCAATTGCTCCACAGTTTCACAATGCCCATATCAACCAGACATGCCGGAGAGACCTTCGGAAAATTTCAACCCATATTTCTCAGAATCTGCGAGACTGGCCATGGAGCTAAAGGTACAGGGAGAGAGGTGTGAGATAAGTACCAATCTGTTCTCACACAATGGCTGCTAAGGGAAAATATTTAGCTGAAATCCAATTCTAGTCAAAGAAATGTATGAAAATCCTGCCATCTACTGCTCACATTACCTACAGGCTAGCACTTTGTGTATAGCCCAAGTGTTTGAACCAAAAGTATGAAGCTTAAAATGACAGTTGCACTTTAGACAGGCTACTAGCGATCAGTAATAAAGGCAGAAGAATAGATGTAATAGTAGAGGTTTGAGAATGGAAGTGGTATTCCTACCTTTTCTGACAAACTTGTCTTTGCAGTTGAACATATGGGCTTCTTGCTGCAGTAGTAATGCGTTCTTCTTTTCTTGGTGTCACTAGTTCTCTGTGGCATCCATTTGTGTCTCTTGAGTGATGACTTTTTGATGGTCTTAGTTGAAGGGACCTTTGTACTTAAGGTGGGGGGGGGGGTTGGAGGACATAGTGTACCCTGACCTGAACGTGGGTCGTGGCCAGGTTACACTAGTACTGGAATGTGGCTTGGCGGCCATGGTTGCTGGGGTGTTGCAGTACTTCACTACTGGATTTCAGATGGCTTGGTAGATACAGTCTTGTGGCTTACTGTGCAAAGTTCGAGTAGCAATCTACACCTGTATTGTTGGTCAGCTTTGTTAGTACACTTAGGACAGTGCCTCAGTCAGTGACATTACAGCCATACTTGAATTGTTTGTTTACCGAACATTGTACCTGTAGGAGTGTGCTGGTACACTATCTTGGATTTGCTCCCTTGAACCAGATTTAAAAGATGTCATGAGTCTGACTGTGTGCAAGTTGTTCGTAAAGTAAATTTCATCAACATAAGTGATTAGCTGCTACCCAGTCTAATAAACATGTGTGGACTTGGGTACTTGATGGTTTGTATGGCGGCCAGCTGCATATGGGAATGTAGACATGTAGGACACAATGCAGGAGGTTATACATTTTTTTTGTTTGGATGGTCAATTATGACAAGTTTTTTCTGGGTGTTGTGTATTCTCTCCTATAGTATAACTGCTACCATGACTTCTCAAGGACAACAGAGTTCAAGACAAGGATATCAGTTTGAGCTGACATATCGTCCTGGAGAGCCAAGGAGGAAGCATTGTAGGAGAGGGAACAGTGATATGAAGCAGGACTCAGTAGAACCCAATGTCTATAATCTGGGGAACATGACATGGTGCTTGTGTGGCCACTGCACATTGCTGAACACGTCACTTGAATGCCAGTGCTGTATGTCATCACAGCATGCTATCCAGAAATGAAGAGAAATAAACTCAGCATTACAACAAATCCATGCATTACTATGCATCCACAGTTATTATTGGCATGCTTATTACCACACATACTGCAAATTATATTCAAGCATCAGTATATGCTTAGAGGAAGATTCAGATGAGCACAGTGGACCAACAGGTATGACTGGGTGTGCGTGACTGCACTGTTGAATGGGTCACCAACATAATGGCCTAGCTTTGTTAGTGTGTAAGATTAATGGGAAAATGTAGGTGACAGCAGATAATGATGGAAGCAATAGTACCATATTGGCATGTCAGTAAGTGAGGGCATGTAGAAGTGCAACAGTTGTATTCTATCAGGGACTTCCAGTGTTAAGGGTGATTTGGCTTGCCAGCCGTGGTCTCTCAACCACTACAGACAGTGATCATGTGGTGTTGCCTAAGAATGGACAGGTGTACCTATGTGTTCCAGTGATCTATCATTAGTGACATTAATTTTTATTGTTTCAAGTTGTACCGGCTGGTGGCATACAGAGCCTATGTTCTGTGGGTGTACAACAATTCCAAGCTTGGCTTCGGCAACTAAGTCATCCTCCCCACTTGTGTGGTGTCACATGTACGAACACACTTTCTAGCAGAAGAAGGAGAATGAGGGTTACCCTGGGTTTCATCCTTTTGAGGGACTGTGGGTTTTTCATGAGGACTGAAGTGTCAATCAGCAAATGTAAAGTTGCACAGCAACACCAAGTGGCATCAAAGTGAATAAGATACCACATCGCATTTCAGTGGCATCCCTTATTGTGATTTTGGATGAGTAGTAATAAATCGGTTGAAGCATTATCTGACTCAGTTTTCTGTGTGCGTACCTGCTTAATCTTAACACAGTCTGCATGAACAGCCAGTCTCCCAAGGTGAAGCTTGTGTATTATTTAAACAGGTTAGTGTTTTTTCTCGGTGGTATTGACAAAAGCAGCCACTGTAGAGCTATTGACCAAACAGTGGTGAGCAGTGAAACTGTTATTTGGCTATCTGCATTACTAATGTGAATATAGGTAGCCTGTCATTGGTTGGTGACAGGCCGTGTAGGCTGGCATCATCATGTGTTTTGCATTAGCTGCTTTGACACATTAGTTATTAGTGGTGTATGCTGCATCACACAGATGTTTAACTGCCTCACAGCTGCCACCGTGTAAGGAATACTCAAATCACAGTATCATGACTGCAACTGGTATTTGCACAACAGTCAGCTGTACAGGGTATAAAATGAACATGCAAGTACAGTAAAGCCTTAATTCTTGTCTTAAGGAAAAATAGTGTTACAAAGGTATTGCTGTTGCACAAGCAAGTTATGCGATCAGTGTGTAATGCTTGAGGAAGGAATACAGTTATGATGATGTGCTTAACTGCCAGGGCTTTCAGTGGTGGCTGAAAAAGTTTGGATAAGGTGTGAGAATAACTAGATGCAGCACATATGTGTCTTGGAGTGTCACAAGCATGAAAGAATTACTGTAGGAGGATATGTAAGTGTAGATTAATTACAGCTGATGTCGATCTCCTGCCAAAGTTACATAATTAATGCTATGTATTGGGTGTTGTAGTATATTAATGGGTGCACCTGAGCTGTGCATTGTTAAAAAGTTGTTTTCAATATGAAAATGCAAATGCAACTGTGGTCCCACTCCACAAAGGCGGTGCCTCTATGGACCCTGGTAATTACCGCCCCATAAGCTTAACAAGTCTAGTCTGCAAAGCTATGCAGAGGATCATAATGGAGCTCATAAACAAAGATATAGGGGACTTGCAGACATTGGACCCGACCCAGTTTGGCTTCGTCAAGGGCAGATCATGCCTTTTGAACTTGGTCGACTTCTTCGAAATAGTCACCAAGGCCATTGATGAGGGAAAGGCACTCCATACAGCCTACCTTGACCTTGCAAAGGCTTTCGACACAATACCCCACTCGGGTATTGTAGAAAAACTTACCAGCTTAAATGTAAACCCATATGTCACAAGATGGGTTGCAAACTGGCTTAAGGACAGAACCCACAGGGTTAGAGTTGCTGGCGCTGTGTCAGACTCCAAGCCGGTCACAAGTGGTGTCCCACAGGGCTCGGTCCTTGGCCCCGTATTGTTTGGCATCTACTTCTGAGAAGTACAGGCCAACATGGGAGGACTTTGGCTGACAAAGTTTGCAGATGACTGCAAACTGGGCCATAGTGGAAGCTGCATCGGACACTGGTATCCTTCAGAAGGGACTCACGGGAACAGGTAGCTGGTGCCAGAGCCATGGCCTGAGGTTAAACGGCAAAAAGTGTATAGTCATACGCTTCGGGAGAAACAAGGTAACCCCAAGCTACCATATAGGTGGCAATCCACTAAGCACAGAAGAGGTTATCAGGGACCTGGGGACCCAGGTTGACAGTGGCCTTTCTTTTGACACTCACATTGCTAAAGTGGTTAGAAAGACCTTCTACATTGCCCACCTGATCATGAAGGATTCACATCCAGATCTAGTGAGGTCATTGTTCCCCTGTACTCTTCACTTATCAGACCAATGATCGAGTACAATGCCCCATTCGGGATGTATCTCACCCGACATCTGCAGCAATTGGAGAGACCCCAAAAGTTCCTCACCAAAAGGATAAAGGGACTCCAAAATCTGTCATATGCTGCCAGATTGAAGAAACTCCAGCTCTATTCAGTCGCATACCGTCTGCTCAGAGGTGACATGTGCCTGACATACAAGGCCATGTCCAACCCGAATTAATGGACATGCTCCACCTCAAAAATCCAAACCCACCAAAACCACTAGAGCAAGTGACTTAAACCTTAGCACGGATATAAATAGGACGTGCTGGAGGGATAGATTTATCACTCAGAGACTCCCTATGCTGTGGAATAAAATCCCGGTCCATGTGAGGCAGAGCACCTCGCTGACTCTGTTCAAGAGAAATCTAGACCTGTGGATGGGAGATCGTAGGTTTACCCCGGGAATCATCTCTGGGTCACTGCTGGACAGAGGCACAACAAACTAATGGGCACAGTATTTTTTCATATAAGGGGCGGCGTAAGCCACAATAATTTGGGCTAGGCTTATAAATGCCTTAGGGCAGATAGCCTAGTATAAACCTATGAACCTATGAACCTATAAAAACTTACCAGCTTAAATGTAAACCCATATGTCACAAGATGGGTTGCAAACTGGCTTAAGGACAGAACCCACAGGGTTAGAGTTGTTGGCGCTATGTCAGACTCCAAGCCGGTCACAAGCAGTGTACCACAGGGCTCGGTCCTTGGCCCCCTATTGTTCGGCATCTACTTCTCAGAAGTACAGGCCAACATGGGAGGACTTTGGCTGACAAAGTTTGCAGACGACTGCAAACTGGGCGCCATAGTGGAAAGTGCATCGGACACGGATATCCTTCAGAAGGGACTCACGGAAACAGATAGCTGGTGCCAGAGCCATGGCCTGAAGTTAAACGCCAAAAAATGTATAGTCATACCCTTCGGGAAAAACAAGGTAACCCCAAGCTACCATATAGGTGGCAATCCACTAAGCACAGAAGAGGTTATCAGGGACCTGGGGACCCAGGTTGACAGTGGCCTTTCTTTTGACACTCACGTTGCTAAAGTGGTTAGAAAGACCTTCTACATTGCCCACCTGATCATGAAGGGATTCACATCCAGATCTAGTGAGGTCATTGTTCCCCTGTACTCTTCACTTATCAGACCAATGATCGAGTACAATGCCCCATTCGGGATGTATCGCACCCGACATCTGCAGCAATTGGAGAGACCCCAAAAGTTCCTCACCAAAAGAATAAAGGGACTCCAAAATCTGTCATATGCTGCCAGATTGAAGAAACTCCAGCTCTATTCAGTTGCATACCGTCTGCTCAGAGGTGACATGTGCCTGACATACAAGGCCATGTCCAACCCAGAATTAATGGACATGCTCCACCTCAAAAAATCCAAATCCACCAAAACCACTAGAGCAAGCGACTTAAACCTTAGCACGGATATAAATAGGATGTGCTGGAGGGATAGATTTATCACTCAGAGACTCCCTATGCTGTGGAATAAAATTCCGGTCCATGTGAGGCAGAGCACCTCGCTGGCTCTGTTCAAGAGAAATCTTGACCTGTGGATGGGAGATCGTAGGTTTATCCCGGGAATCATCTCTGTGTCACTGCTGGACAGAGACACAACAAACTAATGGGCATAGTATTTTTTCATATAAGGGGTGGCGTAAGCCACAAAAATTTGGGCTAGGCTTATAAATGCCTTAGGGCAGATAGCCTAGTATAAACCTATGAACCTATGAACCTATGAATGAGTTGATCCTGTACTGTTTTTTTCCTTCAGGTGAGTGTAGCCATGCTGACCTGTTTAGCCTATGTGTGTCATGTTTGCCGAGACAATCTGCCACCCGGTGTATCATTCCATCACATTCCACATGACATTAAACTGTGTACACGATGGGTGATTAACTGTGGGACAGATGTTGATAATATGGGCAGGTTTGTGAAATAAGCGGTCAGCATTTTTAAGCCACGGCATTTCCTGTGCTCCAAACATTTTGCGGAGAACCAATTTGAGCTGGTCTTTAAGAGTCAGCTACTTCCAGATAATATGAAGCCAAGGCATCCAGCTCGTCGACTAATTAAAGAAGCTGTACCTACACTTTACTTTTTCAACCTCAAATCCGCGAGCATCTTCAGAACAGCGGCTGCAGCTCAAGCACCATGAAAATGTAAGAATATTGGCCTACATACATTTTTTTTTGTGATACTTGCATTTGCTTATCGTGATATGTAAACTGTGTTATAATGCTTCTGGAGTATTGCTTATTAATGCCTTTACTATCCCCTGCAGCATATTGAGGAACTTCTCAGTACAACACAGCCTACCTCGCCAGATGCTGTGAATACATACATACAGTGTATGGCCAACACAAGGTAAATGTCATTTCATTTTCTGGTCCACATAGATCCAGCAGTAATAACTTCCAGGGTCAGTGTTGTAATGTGACGGCTGCCTATTTTTTTTTGCTTGTCACAGACTAAGAGCCATGTCCAGAGGCAGAATGAAAGTGAGAAAGCGGAAGAGGAAGCAGAGCCTGCTGTCATTGAAGATCACCTGGAAGACTGTTCTGTGCAATATGAACTGGTTGACAAAGTATTGGTGTACTGCTTAATTTGTGGCTTTTGCAGTAGGCAGGGCTATTTTGATTGGAGAGAAAGATGAGTAGTGCTGCGATACACATTCAGTGTGTACTGTGCAGAGACTGATGAATGTGCGTTTACTGTAGTGTCCTTCAAGGTAGAGGTAATACTGTGTAGTGTTAAGTTCTGTAAGTGTTTTGAGGACTGATGGTCACTGAAGGACTGCTGGAGTACTGCAGCAGTGTTAACAGTGGTGGTACACAATCGTGCCATTTCCATAAGCTTTTCTATTGGAATGACTGATTTTGCTGGCCCTAATGAGCACACTACCTCTCAATACTTGCTGAAGTTACATATAGTAATGATAACAAGTAATGCAGTGCTAATGGTCATAATAATGCTTCAATGTTAGTGACAGTAAAATTGTGAAACATGCAAATGTGAGTTGGAGTATCTTTGGTACATAATACTGGAAAATGCGTTCTTTTCCACAGTAGGTTTGTTCTAGTAGATGTGCTTATTTTATTGAGGTTATGACAGGCTGCAATGCAGTGTGTATTTCATATGTAATTTTTTTCTATTTGCAGGTACAAGTATATCAAGAGGTAGTGGAAGCCATAGAAGTGATTGCAGTGAAAAGGAATACGGTATCATGCCAAACAAAGTTACGGTGACAGAAAGACTGCAGTGAAGGAGTTCAAGCGAGTTACTGGAACAGAATACAAGACCATGGAAGATGAGGGATGCAGCTGTACAGTTTCCAGAGGGTGGAGTTTCACTGTTGATGGACCACACATACATCTGAAAATAACAAGTCATTCAGACTGAAATGACCGAGTCAGGACCATGAGAAATTCATAGTTCCACGGATAAGCGTGCCTGTAGACAGAGTGTCAACCCATGTCTTCAACCAGAGAATGATACTTGCAGTGAAGCAGCCACAAGTAGCTCAAGTGCCTGCATGACTCTTCAGATGCAGGCCTGCAGCACTCCAATCAAGCTCGCACAAGAAATACATAACACAAGCTTGCAGAGTGACTTCTCGCATGATGACCAATGAGATGGAAGATGAGTTGTGGAAGAAGACAAAGACGAAAGGATGATAAGCGAACCAAAGTTCATTGTTTTTGAGTCTTGCCTTGATTCACTGCTGTTAAAGCTGACCAGCCCGGAATGCCGAAGTCCTGCTGTGGAAGAGGGAAAGAAAATAAAGCTGGGGTCATATGTATTGGTGAATGTATCCTGCATTAGTGGACATGAAGTTCTTCAGTGGCAAAGCCAAATGGTAATAGGCCGAATGCCTGCTGGCAAGTTACTACTCGCATCATCTCTTTTGTTTAGTGGAAGTACATATGCCCATATTGCACATTTCTGTGCATATTTCGGCCTGGAGTTTATCAGTGAGACTGCATTCTATGCCATTCAAAGACAATATTTGTTCCCAGCACTTCAGCATATCTGGAGAGAGCATCAGAATCGTCTACTGGCAGATACAGAGGGAAAGGAAATAAGGTTAGGTGGTGATGGGTGGTGTGATAGTCCTGGATATTCAGCCAAATACTGCTGCCACAGCATGATGGACCTCGATTCTGGCTTCATCATTGATTCTGTGCTTGAGCAGGTATGCACAGGAGTATCTTCAGTGGCACTGGAGAAGAAAGTGTTCATGATGTGCCTGTCTAACTTGCTGTCAAAGAATCTTAAGGTAAGTCTTGGGGCAACAGACAGACATCCAGGGATAAGATTTTTGATGTGCACGAAATTCCCAGCAGTGGATCACCAGTTCAATGTGTGGCATATAGCCAAAAGTTTGACCAAGAAAATTGCAGAGGCTGGCAAAATGCGAGGAACAAGAGAATTGTTGCAGTGGTGCCACAATATTTCCAATCACCTATGGTGGTGTGCTGAAACGTGCAAAGGCAATGAAGTTGTACTACAGGAGAAATGGTTATCATTGCTCTACTATGTAACAGACTGACACAGCTGGAGTGGTACAACAAAGGTTTCATGTTGTGGTCATGAGATGCCAGTTATCGAGAGAGATAAGAAGAAGTGGCTGGATGAACATGATGCATGCTACAGTGCATTGAAGAGGATTGTTGCAAATTGAGTTTTTATTAAAGATTTAAAGCAGGTTACCAAGTTCTGCCACACTGGCAACCTAGAGGTGTTCCATGCATTACTGTTCAAGTACTGCCCAAAGTTTGAGCATTTCAGTTTTGCAGGAATGAAGGCACAAATCATTTTGGCCATCCTGGATCACAACGAAAACCCTCATTGTGAACAAGCAGTGGTCCAATTCCCTACCCGAAACTCGGCACCAAAGGGAGAGCTTAGATACAATATGGTATATCTGAAGGCAAAGCAGGAGTGGGTAGCAAAACCAATATTTGAAAAGCGAAAGTTTGACTACATCTATAACCTGCTGATGAAAGTCATAAAAGCCAAAAGAGGCATATTGGAATCTCAACCCATGGTAGTCCCCACAATTCCAAAGAATATTGCTGATTGCAAATGTCTAGAGAAGACACTGGTGATTGAAAGACATATTTCTAGATTTGGGAAAAGTAAGGAAAATCCTGGGTAATACAGTGAAACTGTAACCACAAACTGGGTAAGTACCAATTGAATTGTACTTTTTACTACTCTGCATCTGTTGTACTCATTCGAGTTTCCTCTTACTCATATTTTTCTGGATTTTGAGGGTATATTCTCCATGGTCAATCAAATGTGTATGAGTCATGTGTCACCATTAAACAGTGATAGCAGGGTTCATTGCCAGTGTAGTTTAATGAATTGCTATGATCTGATGCAATGTCCATAATGGCCTTTCAAGCATAGTCAAGAGTTACTCTTGTTTTCACAGTCATAACCTGATATCCCTGTCCAGGAGACATTGGTGGATCACCCCAAGGTGAAAGTACCATTACCCATCCAATTGTACGCATTGCATGCAAAGCAGTCCAATGATGTGCTCAGGCATTATTCTGAATTCTGGTGACCAGGTTGTGTACTCTCTGTGGGACACCAGAGTCCATCTGGCAGGTTATACTACTGTCACATGCAAAGGGAAAGTGTTTACAAAGCACAGACAAGGTGCCTTCTGACTTAGAGGCAAGGCAGAGCTGCCATATGACTTGTTAGTATGAAACAGAAGTGACAGTGATTTGATCTGATACATATCAGACAAATGAAGACCTTGATTCACAGAAGTTATCTACTGTCAACTTAGTATTCCACAGACCCCGCTGTTTGGCTTTGACTTTATGGGGAATAGCACAAAGCAGAAGAGGTCACAGGCATGCTCCCTGTGGAACACCTCTGGTTAGTCTGCTGGTGAAGGTGGATCGCCCTAGTTGGAATGTAGGTGTCCTAGTAGTGAGACAGTTTGCGACCTACCACACTATTGTAAGCTTACCTGGGTGGGTGAGTTTGTCAATGATGCCAGCGTGGTGGCTAATGTCAAAAGGCCTGCAAAAATGTACGTAGGATGCACAGAGTGCAGTCTGAGTTGCTCCATGGGCTTGCAAATAATGCTAATCTGACAAAAATGGATACAGTCCCCAGCATGAGTGGAATCAACAACTTTGGTCAAGGGGACAACAAAGACCATCTTCCAATCAGCTGTGATGAAGCCAGTGCTTAAACTATCACTACCCAAAGTTGTTAGTAATTTTGGTTGGAACCAATGTGTGAGTCAGCTGGGTATGTTGTCCGGTCCCACCGTTGCTGTGTTTTTGTCCTCAGAGGGGATTTCAGATCTGCTGTTTAGAGATACAAGTTAGGGGACAGGTATGGATGTCATGTGATACATGTCATGGCAACAGGGGACTGAGGTTTTCATGTGACTTGTCAGTTCACAAGGTTAACTATATCCACTGTCCTCAGTTTATGTGGTATCAGTAGCAGTTAGCTGAGCACAATAGTGTGCCCTTCAGTATCGGTAAGAGATGAAAGTAAAGAATAACTTCTTCTCGTCCATAGATGAGGAATCTAAATCAAGTTTGGAGTCTGTTTAGTAGTACTTTACAAAGTATGTGCCATGGTAAAGCTGAAGAGGGAGCGTTGCCAGTTTAGGACATGCTGGCTATTGCTATGAAGTCACTAATTATTCATCTTATGGTAAATAGTGAGAATGACACTTGTCTGGCCAGCAGGCTTGCTCATCCTTGCACTTTTTGTGTTCCCATCAGTTATGGTATGGTCAGTGCAATTAAACAGGTGATGGCATAAAGCATTGATGTAGATCTGTGGCTAGTTCCCATGGCTATCATAGGGGAGTTGTGCAGTGAAACTCTTGTCAGTCTATGGCACTACACCCTTACTGGGCTGCGTTTAGACTCTTGCATAGTTCTACCACAGGTCTTATTTTATTACAGCCCTATGTGTCCTTCTCCCTCTTCAGAAAGTACTTTTGAAATGGTGTACTTTATGCGTTCATCTCTCATCCAATTGCACCATCTGTTGTCTAGCTGATTTGTAGGTAACCTAGGGCTATTGAGTCTGTGTTATTTATTGTCATGTTAATTGTAACCTGCTTATGTGTTATGCTTCATTGTGATATGTCATTTACCATTGTTCAATAGTTGTACATTAGTTTTTGACAGGGCCAATTGTTGCAGATATTTGTAATAAGAATAAATCAGTAAGCAGTGAAAAGCGTAACTGTATCAATCCTATGTTATGAACTAGTTGGCCATTGTTACAGGCAGCAACATGGAAAGGCTTATTTTTTTTTTTGTAACATGAGTAAAGATAGTATATTCGGCTTACTTTACACGGTGCCCTTGACAAGTGACAGTCACAAAATAATTACATGTGTTTGAGTGACTTGCGCTTGTCATGTATTGCAAATGCTGAAAGAACAGATTCACAATTAGTGAAACATATTTTACTATGTCCATTACCAGAGTGTCTGATCAATTATAGCATAGTGTCAATCAACGATAAAACTTTGGATAAATTCTTAGTTCGTTAATTTTAATTTCCAATAATGCTGTGGTCTTCAGTAGACTGTAGAAGTCTTCCAAAGTTGGCATTGTGTTTGTATTCCATCTTCTTCTTATACACTTTTTTGAAATTGTAAGTATAGTCCATACTAGATACATGTTTGACCTATTCAAATGAGGAACTTCGTTCACATTTAATAATACAAGAGCTTTACTTAAATAAAATGATTCACTAAATAAAGCTTGTAGAAAGTTAATACCATTCCAAAATGGCTTAATTTTAACACAATCAAAGAAAATGTGGTTCCAATCTGCATTGTGTACTTGCTCACATCTCCAACATATTCCTTTTATGGAAGAACTAATTTTATTGATTCTGTCTGGGGTTAAGAATGCTCCGTGCAAGCATTTCCAATTAAAAACTTTCCAGTATTGTGTAAAGGATGTATATTTTATTGATAATAAGATATTTGTTGTAATATCTTCAGTTAACTGGATTGAGTGTCCTTTTGTTATATATTTCCAATATGAGGTTTTAGGTGTTGTTTTATAGTTTATCAATATTTTGTAAAACTTTGAAATACTGTTTCCCATGTCAAAGTCATTATATATATGATTTCATATATGTATTTTGTAAATGTAGGTATTTATTTAAATGAAGAATTGTTAATTATTCTACTTAAATCTTGCAAATATGACAGAATACTAGGGGATGGGAAATCGCAAATTCACCCCTGGGATCACGTCTGTGTCCCTGCTCGGCAGAGGCACGGTAAACTAATCTTAAAGGGCTACCTTCTGTGACCTA
This sequence comes from Protopterus annectens, assembly GCF_019279795.1. Classification (NCBI taxonomy): domain Eukaryota; kingdom Metazoa; phylum Chordata; order Ceratodontiformes; family Protopteridae; genus Protopterus; species Protopterus annectens. Next base: position 464,242,679 of record NC_056736.1, read on the forward strand.
CTATACAGAGGCACAGTAGGCTAATCTAATAGGGAGGCAAAAGCCAAATACACTCGGGCTAAGCTTATAAATGCCCTAGGGCAGATAGCCTAGTTTCTACCTATGAACCTATGAACCTAAAGTTAACCAGTCCTGTTGTGGAATTTTGTATGTTGTTTTTATTAATTGCATATCTAAAACTTTTAGTTCTTTGATACATTGGAACCAACAAATAAATCCTTTCTGTTCCCAGGAATTAATACTTTCTCTATATAGTTTATGTGGAAAGTTCTTTGTGACTATAAATGGTGTTAAAAGATCAAACCAGATTTTTAAATCTATATTTGCATTAATAATTTTCCTAAATTAGTCAATGTAATAATTAATCTTAAGAGTTTTAATGGGGTTTAGTTATGGTATAGTGGATACTAATACATAATATGTGCCATGGCTGCCATGGCAAATTGTTTTTATCTGTTATTTGAAATGTTTTTGTAAATCAAATTCATTTTTTTATATTACATTTAGTAATTCTTTCCAATTTGTAAAGTAATTTGGATTTATCCAATCTGAGATTGTTTTAGATATTGATGCTTTTACATATGTTTCTATATCAGGGAAGTTTAATCCTCCCTGTTTCCATGGTCTGATATGATGTATTAAAGCTATTCTGTTTCTTTTGGGAAACCATAAAAAGTTTATTAGGCATGAATTTATTTCTTTAACTATATTCCTTTCTGGTAACAGTTGTATTACTAAGGCTATATATAGGATCTTGGGCAGTAAAACCATTTTTATTAACTGCAGTCTATCTTCAAATGTTAATATTATTTTGTTCTATTTTTCCATAGGTTCATAGGTAGGTACTAGGCTATTGGCTCTAGGGCCTATATAAGCCTAGCCAAAAAGGTATCCTGACTTTCCCCACCCAAGAAAATTATTTTCCTGTGCTCCTGTCGAGCAGAGCCACAGAGGTGATCTCCAGGGTGAATTTCCTATTTCCCATCTAATCATCAAGATTTTTCTTGAAGAGTGCTAATGAGGAGCTTTGTTTGATAGAGATAGGTAGTTTGCTCCAGAGTATGGGAAGTCTATGGGACAGAAATCTATCCCTCCAGCATGTTCTGTTTATTGTAGTGACAAGGTTTAGGTCTCTAGAGCATGTAGCTTGGAGGGATTGGGATTTCTTTAAGTGGAGCATGTCCAACAGCTCTGGGTTTGACATAGCTTTGTATGTTAGGCAGAGATCTTCTCTGAGTAGGCGATATGCGACGGAGTAAAGCTGGAATTTTTTGAGACGGTCTGCCTAGGGCAGCTGTTTCAGGCTGGTAATCCTCTTTGTGAGGTATTTCTGTGGCCTTTCCAGTTGTTGTAGATGTCTTATAGGTTCATAGGTTGGAACTAGGCTATTGGCCCTAGGGCCTATACAAGCCTAGCCATAACAATTCCCTGGATATTTCTTCCCACAGTATTTACTTCACTGGACCCCTGTGTAGCAGGGCAACTGACGGGATCCCTGGGGTGAATTTCCTATCTCCCATCCAATCATCAAGGTTCCTTTTGAAGAGGGCCAAATAGGTGCTCTGCTTGACATGTATGGGCAGTATATTCCAGAGTATGGGGAGTCCCTGGGTCAGGAACCTATCCCTCCAGCATGTTTTGTTCATTGTGATGACAAGGTTTAGATCCCTGCAGCATGTGTCTCTGAGGGATTGGGATTTCTTTAAGTGTAGCATGTCCAACAGGTCTGGTTTTGACATGGTCTTGTATGTTGAACAGAGATCACCTCTGAGTAGACAATATGCAACAGAGTATAGGTGGAGTTTTTTTAGATGGTCAGTATAGGGAATCTGCTTTAGGCCTGTGATTATTTTAGTGAGGTATTTCTGCAGCCTTTCCAGTTGTTGTAGATGTCTTGAGAGGTATATAACAAATGGGACGTTGTATTTTATGATGGGTTAAATGAGGGATGAGTACAGCGGGACAATGACTTCCTTTTTTCTGGATGAAAACCCCTTAGTGATGAGGTGTGCAACATAGAAGGATTTCCTGACTGTTGTGGCAATGTGGTTATCGAAGGTGAGACCACTGTCCACCTGTGTCCCTAAGTCTCTTATCACACTTTCGGTGTTTAGTGTACTGCCACCTATGTAGTAATTCATGAGTACAAGTTTTTTCCCAAAGGGGCTAACTATGCATTTCTTGGCATTGACTAAAACCAAAAGCACCAGAGGAGAAAGGCAACTCAGTCCTTGCTGAAAAATAGGATTTATTGCCACAATAACGACTGGAACACAGTAGATAGATGCAAAACAGTTCAAAGCACAAACGCTATGTCTACACACCTGCGTTTTCATTTAAAGCACTTCTTCAGATGCAATACATCTCTCCCAAACCATCCTTGCTTTTTAAATACACAGTCAATTAGTTTAATTAAACAATTAAAAAAATCAATTAATCACACTTTGGATACTTCATTTTAGTTTAAACTCACTATACCTTGCATCATTAAATACTGTTAAAAACTCATACTTACTAACAAAACAGATATATCTATATTAATTCTCACTATAAATATACAATATCCTTAATTCATTGTATAAAATTCCAACTTAATAAAACCATTTGCAATAAACAGCATAATATAAAAATTAAGTAAAAAATCTTAAAAATCTGCCTTCTTCTTACCAAATTTAATTATCCTCATACTCCCTCTAGTGTTCATATAAAAATAATACACAAATAACTAACTTTGACATGTTAAAAAATTAAAGTAATAACTTCCATCCTTAATAGGTTCCTCATATACAGCCTACCACTTGATATGTTTTTATATTCAAAATATATGTCACATTTTAATAACAATTATTACAAGAATGTATTGGAACTAGTTTCACCAATAGTCAAGAGGGCAAGGAAGGCATCAAAAGGCACTTTAATAACCTGGCCATTAGCTTTAAAAAAGCTACATACCACTCACAACTTTGCTGCCCTCAATTTTAGTACTGGGGCCAGGGAAACAATATTATTAAGTCCTGGTTGGTTGTACGATTCCAACTGAAGTTGCCATAACAATTCTTTATATTCAATAGTATCTTCCCAAGGCCCCCCTCGAATATCTTTCTTCACCACTTCTAAAACAAAAAAATGAAACTCTGCATCCAAACATTTCCTTTTATGTCTAAACAGGGCATTATTGGTACAACCAGTTCTAATGTCATAATTATGCTCGTAAATCCGATTTTTCAATTTACATTCGGATTTGCCCACATAAAAAGCTTGACATTTTTTACAAATGCTCAAATATATATTTCTTGGCATTGAGCTTGAGCCCATGGCTCTGGCACCAAGCATCTGTTTCTGTAAGCCCCTTTTGTAGAATATCCACATAATTTGGAGATTCAATAATGGCTCCCAGTTTGCAGTCATCTGCAAACTTTGTTAGCCAGAGTCCCTTAGTATTGGCCTGTACTTCAGAGAAGTAGATTGCAAACAAGAGCGGTCCCAGGACTGAAGCCTGAGGTACTCAAGTTGTCACTTGTCTGGAGCTGGATTTGGAATCGGCTACATTTACAGTGTGGGTTCTGTCAGTAAGCCAGTTGGCAACCCATCGAGTGATGTAGGGATTTATACCTAGTTTAGTGAGTTTATCTATAATTCCAGACTTGGAGATGGTGTCAAAAGCATTGGCGAGATCTAGATTGGCTGTGTGAACCACCTTACCCTCGTCTACGGCTTTGGTGACTGCTTCAAAGAAGTCTATCAGGTGTAGGAGACATGATCTACCTTTTACAAACTTGAACTGGGTGGGGTCCAGAGTTTGGAGATTACCAGTGTCTTTGTTTATAAGTTCCATGCTGATCTGTTCCATGGCCTTGCAGACTGGGCTCATTAGGCTAATGGGTCAGTAGGTCCCGGGGTCCGTGGTGGCTCCCACTTTGTGGAGTGGGTTAACTGTTTCTGAGTGCCATTTAGTGGGCACAAAGTCTGAGGTGAGGCTATGATTGAACATGGTGCTTAAGTGGGGTGCCAGTTCATTCTGTAGTTCATATAGAATGCAGCCTGGGATGTTGTCAGGTCCCATGGAAGCTGTGTTCTTGGCTTTGGAGCGTGTGTTTTTTACCTGTGCAGCCATGATTACAGGAATTTTGCATTCTTCTGGTATAGAAATGGGCCATTTAGGGGGTGAGAGGGGTGTAATGTTAGCACTGAACCTATCTGCCAGGATGTTGGCTATATCAGTTGGTTCTGTATATTAGTGCCATTGTGCTGTAACTCAGTGCAGATCTGAGTGTTGCCATTGAGATTCTTGACATAGCTATAGAATGCTTTGTGGTTGTCTTTAGAATCAGTGGTGATTTTGTTTTTATAACTAGCTTTGGAGAATTTTATGAGGGATCTCAGCTTCTTACTGAGGCTGACTAGGGAGTTCCTCCAATCATGGGATTTTACTCTTTTTTTGCAACAGTTTATATTTTCTGTTGTAGAGTTTGTTTATGGCAAGGGACCACCAGATTGGCTTCCTTTTTTTGGAGGATAGCATCTTGTCCATCAGATTATCACTCATACCTTGACAATCCAGAGCATCTGAGCTCCATAAATTGAATTATCCTATGAAGAATATTTGTAATAGAAATAATCAATAGTTATATTATTTTGAAAAGCTATAGTACTATTGTAGATTAGACGAAATTCTAATACAATATAAATGTCTACTTATTGTATAAGCAATTAATATTTACATGAAAGATAGATGACAAGCAATTCAATCATAGTAAAGTAGGATGTATTATATATATATATATATATATATATATATATATATATATATATATATATATATATAAAACCTCTGTAAAAGATTATAGCACACAGTTATTTAACATATTCACCTTTATTTGATGAAGTCTTTCAAAACTTATTACTTAATATAAATAGATGGTAATAATATTTTTACCTAATGTTTATAATACATTGTATTTTACTGGATATATCAGAAGCTATATTTTACTGTTTGCCAGCATTTAAGTAATCACGTTTGTTGCTAACTTACTTAAAGCATCAAGTTTGTTTTATGTGAACATTGATGAAAGCTAGTGCATTTTAATTATCAGTGCGTCCCTCTTCCCCCCACTTCCTACACATAAGGCCTTTCATATCTGTCATTTCTTATTATAAATGAGTATAATTATAGGTTAAAAACAACAAATTCACTTATTGTGATTAATGATTATAAGTTCCATTTCCATATTTATAAATTGCCATTTTATGGGATATACTGAAAGTTTTTATATTTAAATGGCAACATTCTATTTTGTATAATCAGCAAAGGTTAAACTGAATGATTATTGTCAATTTAATGCTATTTGTTCAGAATGTGATTGTCACATTCTGTGACATTCCTAATTCAGGCTACTATTGTTTCCCTTCAACAACTTTGTCAGTTTGATGTCATGTATAAACATTAGTTACCTTGGTAACAACTTAAGTATTATGTATGGTCAAGATGGATTCAAGTTAAAGCAATTATATGACTTGCACATTTACTTATATGAGAAAATCATGCTTCCCCTTGATGTTCAATATAGTGTATGCCATTTATGCCATTTATGACAACTTAAAACAATAGTGTTATTTATATGCAAGCCCATGTTATTAAACTGAGTGTCTATTGTCAATTTAATACTATTTGTTCAGAATATGATTGTTGCAGTCGGTGACATTTCAAGTTCAGGCTTCTATTGTTTCTCTTGAACAACTTTGTCAGTTTGATGTCATGTATAAAACATTACTTACCTTGGTAACCACTTAAGTATTATACAGGGTCAAGATGGGTTACAAAAACTACAATTCAAGTTAAAGCAATTACATGACTTGTTATGCATATTTACTTATATAAGAAAATCATCATGCTTCCCCTTGATGTTCAAAGTAGTATATGTCATTTATGACAAGTAAAGACAGTAGTGTTGTTATACACAATCCCACTTTATTAAATCCTGTCTTTAATATCTAAATTCAACAGACTGCTACATCTTATATGACAATTATATATATTATGTCTATATTTACTAAAATCATACATTGCATAATTATTGTGTGTGTTTTTTTTTTTTTTGGGGGGGGGGGGGTTGGCCATTGCTTAATTTGAGAGACCAAAAGCTGTAATGCTTATTCTTGTTATTAGCCCCTTCCAAGCATGTTTATACAGTCCATAGACTTTAAATTATGAGACCCTTCTAGTTTCTTATTTGTTTTAAGTATATTTCCATCCTTACACACACACACATATCAGTTCTTGAAGCATGGGCAATAATGCCCATCCAGTTTTGCCAGAATACCATTCACTAGTTCATGTGGTGTGTTTCTAGGCTGTTCTTAAAATATCCAAACCAATATTTGTCCTGTTCCAGTTTACCAGCCTATTCCATGCAGTGGCCACTTTGCTAGTGAACCACTCAACACACCTTCCATTCCCACCGATATTTCCACAAAGGAAATCTCATGACACTCTAGCACTTCCCAGCAACCCCAAACACCCCCAGAATCAGCTATCCCCATATGCCCAACACATCCGAGCAAGCAAACCTCCCAGACCACTGCAAAGGATACTGCACAAGACCAAGTGCTCTTAGTTTTTCACAATAACTTAGACTTCCACTCTTATGTTAAGTCCTGAATGCGTTTGGACCAAAATACATTTTAAATATAAAATTGCGCTTATTATTTATTTATTTATTTATTTTTATCAAGAATCAACTTAATGAGCTAAACAAAGTGTTGGGAGACCATCAATATGTGTACTTGTGGTTTAAAACAGCCCTTTTATTATATATATATATATATATATATATATATATATATATATATATATATATTTTTTTTTTAACCAAAAACTTCATTGCCGAGAATCATTTTAGAGGCTCCTTAGAGCCATTAAGCATTATCGTTACTCTGTCTCCGTTACCATAGCAAACTGGGAGCGTCTGTTTCTGTTAGTGTGTCTGTGTACTGCATACCAGAGGCTCACGATGCACCTGAAGCAAAGCTTAATTTCACTGCAACTTCAAGCTTAAATTCCCTCCCTTTCAGTGAGGCAGCAGCCAGGAAAAACATGGAGAGCAAACAGATAAAAATAACCACCCAACAAGCCGCCACAACATGAGATAACACATTCTTCCAGCCTTCCCACCTCTCACTCAGCAGATGTATAAACAAACTATTCTCTGGTAAAATTTCTCAAATCACAGTTTTATCCTCCCCCTTCCCCTAAAACACTAAATGTCTTTTCCTAATACACAAGCAACAGTAAACCTCAATCACAAGCTACAACCCACAGCTTCCCAGAGATGAAAATGGCAACATACAACAGCTGCCAGACTCAGCTGCATCCACACACACCATGTTAGGCTTAAACAAACAGCACTCGAAGCTATGATACCTGCCATAATTGATATTAACTATGTTTAGATAGAATAATAATGACATTTGTACTAGCTGCCAGACACAGCTGCATCCACACACACCATATCAGGATTGATAGAACAGCACTCATAGCTGTGATATATTTAGACAGAATAATGATGACATTTGTACTAAGAGCTTGCTACTATTATTTAACCAGGATGTACATGACATTTCTAAATCATACTTTAACTGAAGAAGGCATTAGTCTCCATGACAGCATTTTTTTCAAAACACTCTACTGTTACTGCTATTATAGCTGATGTTGATTTGTTACATTTGAGTCTGAACTCTGATGAATGTTACTTTGTTGAATTAGTTAATTAATTACTTAAATTATTATAAGTAAAATCAATGAAAAATGGACAAGATAAGTATTCATTGAGTTGAAGTAGGGGACTAGAAGCTTTTATGTTTGTATTATAGGTTGCTTTGTTTGGCTTATATATAATGTAAATAGTAACCCATCTTGACCTACCTTTGTTTGTGAAGAATTATTGGACTCTTTGAGCATTCTGAATAAATCATTACTGTTTCTCAGTTGTTTAAGAAACCCTCCTTTTTGTTTCAAATAAGAATAGATGACAAGTGATGTACCATATCAGTATTGATACTTTGAGAGATATAGTTGTAAGAGTTATTTTTTTTGGGACAGCTATCTTGGAGTCATTTTTTTGTTTCTTCTTTCTAGCATCAGTCCAAAGATTTGTTTCTTTTATTCTTTTAAGAGTAGGGGCCATCCATTACATTTCTTCTGGGATAGACACTATGTTGTTTTGATGAATATAGTAGCTTCTAAGTCATTAAAGGTTCTCATCTCATTGGCAAAAAGTATTTTTATCTTAGGTGGAAAGGCCAGCTGTGCTTTAATGTTATTTTGTTTCAACAGTTCTATTATTGGCCAGACTTTTTTCCTTTGTTCTAGTATTCTGGAAGAATAATTATTGTCAAACCTTATCAGGATTTTATTGTATTTTAAGGGTGATTTTCTCCAAGAAGATTTTAATATTAGCTCCTTGTCCAGAAATGAAAGAAATTTTATAACTATGGATCGAGGTGGAGTATTTGTTGAGTTAGAAGCAGGTTTCCTCAGTGCTCTATGTGCCCTTTCAATTCCAAATGAAAGTCCCTCTTTCAAGTCTAAAAATTCAGGAATCCAGGTTGTGAAGAATGAAATAATGTCTTCTCCTTCAGTGTTTTTCGGCAGACCAAAGATCCTTATGTTGTTTCTCCTTTCCCTGTTTTCTAAGTAATCTATTTTGTTAAGCAGCCATGTATTCTGTTTAAGCAGAATTTTTTTTTGGAATTCTTCCTCTTTGAGTCTCCCTTCAATGACATTTAGAGAAGTCTCTATATTTGTTATTTTTGTACGGTATTGCTGTAATAGTTCATTAAGAGCATCAGCCTGTTTTTGAGAATTTAATTTGAGGTGTTCTAATTAATTTTTAAAGCCAACCATCTTCAAAGATATTTCCTGTAAGGTAGATGTCATCAATTGCAGTTCTTTTTTTCAAAGCAGCATCTGTTTGAGAATTCCTTGAGTTGTTCATATTCCATGACTCAATATATCTCCAAGTTACTTGACAGGAAAATGCTTGTATCTCCACCAAAATTGACATGTATGTAGTTTAGTAGTTTATCTATAGAATTCTGACATTTTAAACTTGAAAATAAAAACAATTTCCTGTATTATTATACTAGTTTATGGAGCTCTCAAAATTCACTGCTCTCAGTTGGCCATATAGGATAGGCTCTGCCCACCTTTTCTCCACTTTTTGATGACTGTCTGCACTGTGTTCCATGGATCATCCAATGTTGTGGAAATTTTTGTGAAACCTTCTCCTGAATGATAACTCTACAATGAGATCCCTTTGATGCATTGTAAGCTGTCTGTGAACCATGGCTTTTTCTGTAGCAGGCAACTGATAAAAATCCAACTAGGACAGCTGAACTTTATTTGGGGTTAATCAGAGTGTCGTTAATTGATGGCAGGTGTGTACCCAAGAAGATGGAATGTAATGCTGTAATTAAATCATAAGGTGCTTCAACAAAGTATTAGTTTAAGGGTGTGCACACACAACAAGGTATTAGTTTAAGGATGTGCACACTTGATCAACCAGCATATTGTATGTTTTTTTATTTTTTATATTTTTTCCCCTAACAGATTAATTTGTTTTTCAATTGAATAGTACAGGTTATAGGTCACATTAAAGGTGGGAAAAGTTTTGAAATAATTTATTGGGGTCTCATCTTTTACATCACCAAAACCTGTTATTTATATCCACTGTATAAAAGCTGCATAATTGGTGGTTAAGTATTGGTGAATTTTTGTAAGGAATGCAATAATCTTCTCCTCTATTGAAAGGTATTGGCCAATAACCACCAGCTTTTGATCTTATATGTTGAGCCATGTGATGTTGATAATGCCGGCTGCATAATGTATGAACTTGACAAATGAGTCATGGCTGATGTATTTTGCAAGGTCGGAAGACATTGGGAGTGCTGTTCCTCAAATACTGCTATAAATTCACCTTGGTAATACCAAGTAATATACAACCTGATTTTGATTAAGGTACGAAACTTTTTTTTTAGTATAAAGAATAGCCTATTGTCCAGAGAGATGGTTCATCTAGTCAATCTGTTTGAAATGCCTGATAGATGACATGGACATTGCACAAGGTAATTCAGATATAACTTGTGCAAGACGGTATACATATGTTTGCAGTGATACCCTATCTCAGCATAATATTTCTAGCCAGAGAATTGTTAGCAGTCTTGAGTCAGTACAAAACATTTGGAAGAATACTCCTTCATTTGTATGGACAGATTGGTGGTGATAGCATAATTAGGTTTATAGTCTCATAGGTGTTTAGTAGGCTAACTACAACAAGTGCCTTTTTAAGGTTAGTCATGTGTCCCAAACCTTTGACAAGTTCTGATATCCTTGATAAGTTAAGCATGGCCATGGAAGAGCAACCATTTACAGGTTACCTGTTTGCATCAGAGCCACAGATGCCAAACCAGGGATGAATTTCCAGTTTCCCATCCAGTTGTCCAAGTTACACTAGAATTGGACAATGTAATATGTAGTGATGTGTTGTGTATGCTCTTATAGATTGTGGGACAAATGCAGATGCTTAGATGACAGTTGGTGCACTGATGTAAAGGGACACTGGCATTGTGGTAATAGTGAGACGTCGCCATGTAAGTTGACAAAACACCTACCCAGTGGTATCAGTTAACCAAATGATAGTATGATACAGAGTACAGCAATCATTAGTAAAGCCATTACTGTAGTGGCAGGACAGTGGTTGGAGTTACAGGTGAAGGGAAAACTTTAGTGAGTCATCGATAAAAAACAGTATGGAGTAATCTTGCATGACAGTCAGAAGCATTCGATGACTTCTGTTTTGTGAAGATTTCATATTTCTGTGGTTGTCTGGAGTAGACTGGTGTGATGTATTGTTGCAGTTACATTAGCAGACAGTGTGACTGGGTACATGACCAATTGACCACCGCCAGTTTGTGTGTAGGTGGAATGAAGTACTACTTGGGTTGAGATTGGTGATTGTCAACAAGGCCAATTTGCTTGGTGAAAGGCAGATAAACATAGCAATTCAATGCCTACAAAATCTTGTAGTAAAGACATGACAGTCAATGGAAGGCAGCACTTAAGTGAATGCAGTACAAAGTCAGACTACTGACACAGCACCCTTTAGAGCATTTCCCCAAAGGAATCCCCTGAAGACTGTCACCTTGTGTAAAGTCAGACTAACCTAGTTAACAAATGGAAAATAAATAACTAAATAAAATGTTGCAGCCTGCACCAACTAGAAATGCTTGCAAAGAAATAGACAGCAAACCTGTACAGATAGCCAGTAAAGTAAAGCAAACTAAACAGCCAGAGAATCATGGAATTTTATATTAGACAGGACAAAGTAGTTATTTATTTATTTATTTATTTTACTTTTGTTGACTGGGATAGTCCAACTGGATACCTGTCCATTTTCAGTGGAGGCCCGGGGAGAAAAGCTCCATACATACATACAGAAAAACTGTTACATTAAACAAGTTAAAGCACTGTTACAGATACAATACATAGGATAAAAGTAATTTTTAATTAATTACAGCTGGTCACAGGTATTGAATTTTCATTATTCTTTCTGTACTTCCATATCGTATGACAGTTGGGAGGGTGGCCTAATGGTTAGGGTGTTTACCTAACACAAGGTGCAGGGTTTGAGTCTCACAAGAGACAACTGGCTAGGCTTAAAATGGCTCACAAGGGCAGATAGCTTAGTACTAATCTATGACTCTATGAATAAACAAAAGGGAAGGGAAAATATAGTGATGTGGTAGGTATGTACAAAGATAAATGCAGGGACAGTGCCAAAGTATTTTTGAAAAACAAGTTTAATAAAAAAGTATGTAGGCAGACTGCATACCAATATAGTTTGGACATGTCAATCTCAATTTTTAAGAAGGAAACTAATAAAGTAAGTGATACCTTAAACCTTAAATTACTACTTGAAAAAGTGCATGTGAATGCAGTCAGGTAAGGCGATGGCTATAGTGCATCAAAAAGAACTGTCCCCTCTGTCAAAGGAAATGCTAGAACAAGGGAAAATTAGATGAGTCAAGCCCCCTGCTGAGAGTTGCCAATCACAGGAATTTAGAGCCCAAATTAGCCTCAGGACTTTGACAGCTAGGGAAGTTACGTGTAACGGGGGAGGGGAGAAGTAGATGGACTGGAATTCAGTCTCTCACAAATTAGTGCCATTTAAGCGTAATTAAAAAAGCAACAGTAAAAAGCACTTACAAAGTCTGTTCTATGACATTTGCACTGCTTCTGTTTTAAGTAGTCATTCAGCAGCAGGTCATGTTAATTACAAACTACTGACTCAAAGAAAGCAGTGTAAGCATGTAATATCTATGGAATGACAGGAGCTTTATGCAAAAGAAGGCCTGCATGATGTAACATTTTAGAGCCAAACACTGCATTCTGGGATACAGAATGGCAAACTGATTTATCAAAACCACGTCAAGATGCTAGACCCCATGTTGTCAGCCTCTGTAATTACATATAAAAATATATAAAATTCTGTAAATAATCCCAGAGTGCTGTTAAAATGTAGGAAACATTAAGCCATGATGAAATAAACATGTTTTTTGAGTCTGCGGGTGTGGTACTCCTTTAATTCACATTTTATCTTGCACACTTCCATTTCCTTGATTATTCTGTTTGCTAATAATTTCACATGTTCATATACATCTTAGAATTCTAAGAAGGTCCTTGGTGTAATCATTTATTCTATAACTAATTTTGTCATTTGTTAATTAATCATGCAGTATAATCCAAGAGAAAAAAATAACACTGACAATGAACTGTGTGTGAAGACAAAGAACCAAAATTTAATGTGTAAAAACCAAGCACAGATACTCAGCAAAATTCAAGAGGCACAAAAAATACGATATTCTCAGCTACAACACAAGATGTTTTTAATGTAACAGTGAGTGCTTTCGCAATCAAAAAGATTACTTCTTCAGATCATATACTACTAAAATCCAAAACTGCTCATTTTATAAGAATGTAAGAATATATTAATTGATCTCATTCAAAAGCAACCAATCAGTAACATATTCTTAACAATGTTGCTTAAAGACACAGCTAAAACCCACTACAAAGCAAACTATTGTCCATACTAATTCCTAATATAACAAGTACAAAATTACAAATATAAAATTAAGTATATAGACAGCATAAACATATAAGAAATGCATATAAAATATATTTAAAATATATATAAAAATATATGTCATTCACTTCTTAAGCTTTCCATCCTTAAGGGCTGGTTTCAAAGACATATAGTCATTCAGCCCCATCCCTTGATGTGCTAACAGAGAAAAAAATCCATCTTAATTCCCTATGTTCAGTTTTATTTATCATATCTCCTTTCTTCATACTATCTTGAATCACTTCTAGAGCTATAAACTTAAACCAGTGGCTATCACCCTTCAGACTAATATGCTTAGCAATTGCACTGTATTGAAAACCTTTACAAGCACAATAATAATGGTATCTTATACGCTCTCTCAAGCATCTATTTGTTTTGCCCACATAAAATGCAGAACATGTAAAACAATGTGCTAAATAAACTATTTTTTTTTGTGGTATAACTAGCTGAAACTTTAAAATTAAATGCCTTTCCATTATCTGGGTGTATAAATGTACCACTTTCATCAATAAACTGACAATAGGCACATTTATTACATTTACTAGTAGTAGAAGTATTTAAAGGGAATGCAATTATATTCTTATTGAATGGCTAACATAACCTACACATCAAAGATTTTTGTTCTTAAAAATAAATGTGGGAATCAGCCCTATTAACTTGGACAACTCCACATCTGTGCTTAGAATATGCCAGTTCCCGCTAATAATATTTCTAAGTCTTGCACTATCACTGCTATATGTCATACAATAGGAAACATTATCTATACTATCCGTACCCCTTTCTTTTGAAGTCAAATCAGATGTAGAGAAATAAGGTTTACCATGTCCTCTTCTTTGACCTCTGGCTATGAGACATGCTGAATCTACTTCTGTCTTTTCATATCCTCTATTTAAAAATTCAGATCTAACAGATTCCAGATATCTCTCAAAATCCTGATCTCTATCATGAAGTCTAGATAACCCAAGGGGCTGTCCTTTTACTATATTTTGAAAAACATGGTTGGGTGAATACTAGTACAATGCAAATAGCAATTCCAATAACAATCTTTCCTGTACATTCTAGTAGAAATCTTATTCCTCGGTGAGAACAAGATAGCTGCCATTCTGTAAGCACTGATTTTCCTAGCTCTCTGAAAATACCTGGAATAAAACCTCACTTTCAGTTAACCCAGAGGAATAAAAATAACAAAAATAATACAGGGAACTCTCCCAAGAGACACAACAGAAACAAAAAATACAAAAAGAAGAGAAAAACAGAAAAGCTGGAAGGATTAATTAAGATCTATAAAAAACTGATGACGTGGTGCTGAGGCCCTGCAGAGATACTAAATTTCTGTAAACTACCCAACTACAAAATATCGAAGGAAGAAAACACCATGGGAACTTCTACAACAAAGACTAAATATTCCATTTCAGCTTGACCTGAAAAAAAAATACAACAACTAAAAGACAGAAGACCACAAAGCAACCAGAAAATTCAAACACTCAGCACACAAATAAATCAGATCAGCCAGCTAACCTAGAAGACATTAAAAATGCACTATTTCCTATACAGCAAGCAATTCAAGACCTTTCCCTGTAATTCAAATCATTCGGAGAATCCTTCAGCCAAATCTTGACCAGAATGGAAAAAACGGAATCTAAAATCTTGGAAAATGAAATAAAAATTTATGCTATACAATAAAAAAAACTGACTCAAAAAGAAATTCAAGTCATGCAAACTAAACTAATAAACCTTGAAGCATGCTCTAGAAGAAGCAACATAATTATTAGAGGAATTCCTGAAGCTATTACACACAACAATCTGATAATGACCATCAAACAAATGTTACAATTACTACTTGAGGAATCTGGAGATTCACAACAGATAATAATAGAGACAGCCCACCGTGCCTTAAGAGAAACCCAAAAAACAAACAAACCCAGACCTGTATACATCAAACTATTAAACTACCAGGATGTTTCAAAAATCCTATTTACTGCAAAAAAGAAAGATTTTCTTACCTGGAATAACAAAAAGATCTTCTTTGCACAGTATGTACCCATTCAGATAAGGCAAGCTAGACAGCAGCTCTCAATATTCTGCAAATACCTGATAGGAAAAAAAAATAAAATTCCAAATGAAATACCCAAACTCGCTCTTTTTCCAATTTCAAGATGTAAAATATAAAGTTGATAATCCAAAGGAGGCAAAATAAACCTCCCAAGAAGAACACATAAAACAATGGAAATTCCCTTTCTGGAAACAAAGTGAAGACAAATCTTCTGAAAAATTAGTCTTGAGTGAATTTCTGTCCGTTTTGGAATTAGTTTAGTCCAGGGTCATCTATTTTCAGCTAGTTCGTGCCTTTCTAGGCCTCTAAAATACCACGGTCAACAATGAGGTAAGTAGGGAACCTAAATCAAAGTGGTAGGAACAGAAAATGAATTAACCATACCCCAGATGGACAATTAAAAGGATACAACTTCCCAGGACTTTGCAGCTAATCGCATTCCCCCTATGAAGCAGCTAGTGGCCACAAGAACCCAGAAAGCATGATGCGGCAACAATAAACATTATTTTAAGAAAATTAAGCCTTGGAGGTCTGGAGAAGGAAGAAACCATCAGGATTACATACTACAGGATGCTCATTCACAAACCCCAAGACTTTGGAACCCCAAAAGGTGCTGAGCAGCAAAATAATCCTAAATAGGTTTATTCTGAAATGTACTGCAGAACACCTCAAATTTAACAGCATTTTGCTGTTTAGAAAGAAGGACTGCAAATAGGCAAATAACACTGGTATCAAAATGATGCAAAATAAAATACCAAGCATAAACTAAAGTAAATATTTTTATACTTGTTGACTCTTCTAGTTTATTTTCTTTGAATATACATTGCTGCTGTATTTGAAATAACAACATTTTATGAATCTTAGAGAAAGAGTCAGAGAGTGAGAATTTCAATGTTGTATGCATGTCTGTACAGAAGCTTCTCTGTTACTACAACTTTAGAGAATTGTTTTATCTATTTCTATGTTTCATTAGTAAAAGAAACTATATTAGGGGAGGTTGCTTTTATGAAAAATAGACTGTGATTCTACAGGTGTACCACACAGAGAGGAAGGACAATCAATAACTTTTAATAGATGGCACCTCTTAGCAAGCAAATGTACACATGTCATACTTTTCAGGCTGATGGATAAGACTTATAGTCTAAAGGTCAAACTGCAAACAAGAATGCTAAGCAGACCTCTCAATAGTCTTGTGATAAATCATTTATAGCAGCAAATGAGCATTGATCAAATGTTAACTGTGGTTGTATCATTAACAATGAATATAGAAGTCATTTAAACTGATCTGAACATTTTAGTGTAAACTATACAAAAACAAATGCGCATCTGGGAACTGTTTATGGTAAATGCTATCACTACAGGCTAACTCGGTGACGCACTGAGAAGAGATCTGATTTTAAGTAAGAGTAACAAGTTTATCAGAAGCCTGTTATGCTTATGTGCTTTTACAATAACATGTTAATTTCTTAAAGTGTTAAGGATTGATTCCCTAAATTTTCTGATTTATGTTTCACAAATACTTGGCATAAAAAATAAGAGGTTCAAAAGGTTTTATTCTTTATATGAACTAGCTGACAGATTTTGAATAACATTGTTAACACGAATCTTTGAGATGAAGAGACTAGGAATTAGTGTTAAGGAGTACTGTTTTAAAAACTGATATGTTAGGCTTTCTTTACATTGGTGTTATCAGTAACTTTAAGGGGAACCGCACAGAAACCACACTGCATAAAGAGAACACCCTGTCATACACAGTGGGAAAATATCATTCTCATAAAAAAGACCCCCTTCTTTCCCCTTACAATTCTTGGTCCAGGGAAGTAATTATTAGGCATTGGGTTGGGATGGGAATAGTTAGGTGCCATCCACAAAACTATGTAAAACGAGCTTACATAAATAACCATACATACACTCTATACCAACATTACTTGACATTAAGGACATTAATGAGATAAATGTGGGAACTAGAATCATGGAATGTTAAAGGCCTACAATCAAAAGACAAAAGAAATCTAGTTCTGCATCTTACATTTAAAACCAAAGCCAAAATAATCGTAATCCAAGAATCTCATTTTACAATGGAACAATGGACAAATATAGGGAACAAAACATGGATAAGACAAATTACAGCTTCAGAGGGAAAATAAAATAGTGCAGGGGTTGCAATAATAATTAAACAAGATTTTCAAGGTAATATAATTAAAACTGACATTGATAAAGAGGAAAGATGGTGTTATATAGTTTACACTAACTCTACCATTCCAAAACCAGTACTAGTGCTTAATATCTACGCAACCTGCAATAATCAACAACACTTTATCATGTTCCTATATGCTATCCTAACAAAATTTAAATATAACTTTATAATTATTGGTGGGGACTGGAATTCATATCAAAATCTGGATAAGGATAGATCTAACCCTAATAAACTATATAACAAACAGGCCACACTAGCAATTGTGGAATGTAAACAAGACTTCAAACTATTTGATCCTTTTAAGTATGCTGGGGAGAGATAACAAAACAGAAAATGTCACCTTTTATTCACAATGTCACAAAATGTGGTAGAGGATCAACTTCTTTCTAATTTCTGATATATTCCTCAACATGAATGTAACAACTGATACACATACCAGATTCTTCTCCGACCACTCAAAAATAACCTTAATCATTGAATGGGATAATAAACAACAACAACAACCTAACAGAGGTCACAACTGGATGCTGAATCCCAATCTCTTAACAAAACAAGGTGTGATAGAAGGTATTACAACTTTTTTAAATTCCCTAACATCAAATCTGTCTCACTCACAACTACCATGAGACACTGAATGGGCTTTGACAAAAGCTCAAATTAGAGGATTTTTGATTAGCAGAGCAACACACTATAAAAACTATTCTCTAAAGGAGAATCAGTATTAAAAGAAAAAATAAATCAACTAGAAATGAAATTAATGTCAGATCTTAACAAAAACACCGAAGAGCTTTTAAGGAAAACACAAAAGGACCTATACCTAAAGGAAGCAAAAAATCTACCATTCAATGAAAATAGAAATCGTGCTAAATATGCTGAGGCTATTCAAGTGCCATCCAGGGCTTTAGTGAGACTAAGTACTTTATACAAATCCACAACCACTATAACATAAATTTATCACCAGGACAAAACATATATCAATAATCAAGAAATAACAAACCTTTTTGAACAACTTTACACTCAGACTTATGGCGAACAAATCTTACCATCTTCAGAAATGGATAAAACAGACTAAGCAAATTTACTTCTTCTAATAGCATAATTTGTTGGAGATGTTTGCAAACTTGTAAAGCAGACTAGATACTCAATTTCTCTGATTGCATTAAACTTAAAAAAAATATTGGGATGACATTAGAAATTTTCTGCAAGCTTTATATTCAGACAATTTTGTATTAACAAAATCTTTAATCTTCCTGAATGTTACTGAAAAACTAGAAATTAATAGGAAAGATTCATATTTGTTATGGACTATTCTAGCAGTGGCTAGGAAATGTATTTCTAGGAAATGGCTTTCCAAATCTGAACCAACGTTTGAAGAATTTTTGAAACTTCTAAACGAAACAGCATCGATGGAAGTAAAAGTAAAAGAGTCAAGAATTATTCCTAAGAAATGGAACAACAATCCATGGAAGAAGGCATCTCATCTTATCGAAACTTTGAGAATGGATTCAGTCTCTTCTTGAAAGCTTGGTATCTAGAAGTTGAAAGATAAACTTATATCTAAAATATCTGCATATTTGACACAGATTGGTTTAATATGTAAATAGTACTCAGGCCATTGTATATAATGTAAATATTCAGTTAATCCTGTTTTTATTTACATCTTGATTTTTCTTTTGGATAATTTACAAGCAGTCTTGTTACAACTTCAGAAATCAATAAAATCTTATGAGTAAAAATAAATGGCTAAAACAACTTTCCTTCAAGAAATAGTTTTTTCCTAAACTAGATGCTAAGCAACAAAATATTCTAATGAATCCAATCTCACTAAATGAAATCATCGACACAATTAAAAAATTAAAAACAAACAAAGCTCCAGGTCCAGATTGCCTTAGATCAGAATTTTATAAGTGCTTTACTCCTCTAGTTGCTAAAAATACTATATTAAGTACTACACTATATGATAAACAATAAAATCAACAACTTACATTTAACGTCTCGAAAACCTTTTGAAAGAGCAGTCAGACCCTAAAGACCCCAGCAGCTACAGACCCATCTCATTATTAAATATAAATGCCAAGATACTTACTTCAATATTAGCCATGAATGAATATTTGCTTTTAGCACTTAACAATCTATATTCCAGCAAAGATGGTGATACCCAAAGAAACATGAACAACCTTCAGTATCAGGCTTGCTGATGAAAATACAACTCAAAACCAAGGTGCCAAGTACCAGTAAGTTAATGAGCACAGGCGTATTGTTGAAAGCAGAAGAAATTAAAAATATTGTTAGATACCGAACTGCATATATGTGAATAAAAAACAGAAGCAAAGTCAAACATGGGATTACTAACCCATTCTTCTATTACAAAAAGACCAAAAAAGTTCTACTATATATAAATGCAATTCACTTAAAATACATTTGCAGTCTGACTCACTGCCTGATCCCAAGCATTGGAGCAAAGTAAAAAGTGCTGTCAGAAACTATAATTTGTTGAAAAAAATGGATATCAACTCACTAACTTGCATGGAAGTTAAGGAGGTGCAGATGTATATTATGGCATACACCCAGAACACGAATCGTATAAAATCATAGGAGCTTACTAGGCTATCGACTTGGAGGTCATAGGTCCATAGCTCCATAGCTCCATAGATTAGTACTAGGCTAACTGCCCTTCTGGGCCCTTTTAAACATAGCCAATTACCCCATGTGAGAATCAAACCCTGCACCTTGAGTCTACAAGGTAAACACCTTAGCTGTTATGCCAACCTCCCAACAAAAAGGTTGGTACAAGGCTAACAAGCCTTGTGGGCCACTTTAAGCCTACCCAAACACCCTGTGTTAGAATCAAACCTTGCACCTTGTGTCTGTAAGGTAAACACTTTAACCATTATGGCAACCTCCCACCTCTTAGGTGTTTCATCCTAATGTAATACCATAGATGCTCTAGTCAATACCCAGGATTGTATTTAGTACTGACAGCCTATCTCCAGGAGGGTTGTGGGCATTATTTCTGGTAAACATTTACAGTGCCCCATTGACTCAACCAAGTCCCTTTTGAACAGTGTCGTACAAGTGCTCTGCTTCACATAAATTGGTAGCCTATTCCAAAGATGTGTCAGTTGCTGGGAGACAAATCTGTCCATCCAGCACGTCCTATTCAACTCACAATATTTAGATCCCAGGAATGAGTAGCTCCAGTCCCATTTGATTTATGGATGTG
Organism: Protopterus annectens; assembly: GCF_019279795.1. Classification (NCBI taxonomy): domain Eukaryota; kingdom Metazoa; phylum Chordata; order Ceratodontiformes; family Protopteridae; genus Protopterus; species Protopterus annectens. Next base: position 464,263,330 of record NC_056736.1, read on the forward strand.
CAGCAAATTCATTAAGTTTGGATTGGAGATTGTTCTGTAAGCCAAGCATACGTCTCCCCTAAGAAGTCTATACAATACTGAGTATAGTGACAGGGACTTTGTGCTGGAGTCCCTTGCTCTTCTGGGTCTATATTATATATTCAAAGTTTCCAAACTTCGAACCTCAGTATGTTCGACAACATATCAGCAAAGTTTGAAACATCAAAAATATAATAAAAAATTAAAAAACAAAAAAAAATTTACCTCAACGCTCTGAGAAGGGGGCAAGCCCCCCTGCTCCCCTCAAGTGGGGTGTTGTGCCCCCCACCCCCTCTACTTAAATATACCAACTCTGAGATCGTACTTCAGTGCAGAAAAGGGAAATTTTCCCATTCTGCATCGTATGGAGCTGTTGCTTTTCACCTTCGAACTTTTTAAAGTTCGATCATATGGTATAATATGACATTCGAACTTTAAAACATTTGAATAATTAATAGGGACCCAATATTCTTAGTTAAAAACCTCTAAGGCCTCTCCAATTGCTGCAGGTGTTTTGTATGGTACATGCCAAAAGGGGCACTATACTCAATTGTGGGCCTGATTAGTGAAGATTATAGATGGGTTATAACCTCCTTTGCTCTAGTGGCGATGTCTTTGCTAATCAAATGTGTTACATAGAAAGCCTTCCGTACTACCGTAGACACATGGTGGTAAAAGTTAAGGTTGCAGTTTACTTGTGATCACAGATCTCTTACCACTTCATAGGTACATAGTATATTGCTGTTAATTTGATAGTGTGAAGGGACATTGTTTTTACTGAAGGGAATGATGATGCATTTCGTTGTATTCTCTGAGACCATGACTGAGACAACAGTTGTTGGTCTGCATAAGACCCTCCTGAAGTATACTGACATAATATGAGGATTCATCCACAAACTCGGTCAGCCACAGCCCCTTAGTTTTGGCATGAACTTCTGAGAAGTATATACCATCATTAGGGGGCCCAGCACTGACCTCTGTGGTACCCTGCTGGTGACAGGTCTGCTGGTTGATGTGGAGTTACTCACTCTGACAGTGTTTGACCAGTCTGTGAGTCAGCTGGCACCTCATCTTACAACAAAGGGGTTTACATTCAGTTTGCTATGTTTATTGATAATGCCTGAATGTGGGACTGTGTCAAAGGCCTTTGCCAAGTTGAGGTATGCTGTGTGCACAGATTTGCGCAATTCAATGTCCCTGGTCACATTTTTTGAAGAAATCCACCAGATTTAACAGGCAGGATCTTCACTTGACAAAGCCTAACTGGGTCATATCCAGGGTTTGGAGGTCACCTATGTCTTTATTGCGAGTCTATATTAAATAAGTGAATGCTTAAAAAGCAAATGCTGATTCATCTACCCTAGTTCAGCGAACGCTGAAAATGCCGAACACTCAGAACAGTGATTTTTTTCACAGGGAAAAAAATCGCTGTTCCACAAAAAAAAGACTTAAAACAGTATTTAATGTGGGGGGCTGTGCCCCCCACACCCCTCTACTTAAATATACCAACTCCAAGATCGCACCACAGTAGAGGAAAAGGCAAACTCCTGAAACCGGCCCTGAAATTATTTTCCCTGTGAAAAATTTCACTGTTCCGGGTGTTCAGCATTTTCAGCATTTGCTGAAATAGGGTTGATGAATCAGCATTCGCTTTTTGAAGCATTCACTGATTCAATATAGACCCTTTATTTATTATGTCTATGATGATACCTTCCATGGCTTTACAGATGAGGCTGATCAGACTTATGGGTCTATAATTCCCTTGGTCTGTTGCTAGGCTACCTTTGTGGAGGGGAATAATTGCTGCTGTTCTCCACTCCACAGGAACAAAGCCAGTGGTTGACTGTGACTGAATAGGGTACTTAATGGAGATGCTAATTCATATTTTAGTTTGTTAGAAGATAGCCTGGTATGCTGTCTTGTCCATTAAAGGCTGTGTTTTTTTCCTTAGACAAGGCTTTATTGACCTGTTGTGCGGATATGTAGGGTGGGAGGCGGAGTTGGGGGCAAGGTTTGTGATAAGTTTGGAAGGTTAAAGGGAGTGAAATTTTCACCAAATCTGTCCACTAGCAGGTTTGCTATTTTTGCGGGATCGGTGTGTGAGATACCGTTAGTCACTAGTTTGGCACATGTTTGGGGCCTACCTTTTAGGCTGCATAGATAGCTGTAAAAGGCCTTATGGTTATCCTTAGCTGTGACTGCTAAGTTTTTCTCAAAGTTACCCTTAGAGGATTTGACATGTTGTCTTATTTGCCAGTTGAGTTTGAGAAGGGTGCTTTTCCATTGTTGGGTCCTTGCCTTAGTTTTCTTAGACAGCAGCTTTTTCCATTTGTTGTAAAGTTTGTTGATGCTGGATGCCCACCAGGGTGACTTCTATTACTTGGAATAGCCAAGTATATGCACTTATGCAAGTGATTGTACAGGGCTTCAGTGTAAGCTTTGGTGTAGTTACCACTTCCAGCAAAGGGTAGGGCTTGGAATGTATTTATACCTTTTCCTAGAAGAGTATAGTTTGCTTTGGTGAAATTTTTAGTCTGACTTTACCCTTTGTGAGTTCTGGTGTTACTGCCATTTTGAAGGTGATTAAATTGTGGTCATATTTAACTAGAGGGTCCGACAGTTGCAATGGTGCATCTGTTTGTCATCTTAATGAGGACCAGATCTAGTATGTTTGATCCTCTTGTTGGGGTTTGAACAAATTGTTCCAGGGCATTTTAGTTAACAAAGTCAAGGAACTTTTGCACTAGTGAGTTAGGGGTGGACTAGGTTTCCCAGCTGATGGTAGGAAAATTGAAATCCACCTTGACCAGAGTGTTTGGCAATAATTGGATTGACTCAAGTTTGGTCAAGTAGGCCTTGTGCACATCATGATCCATTGAGGGGAATCTATAACTAGCTATGACATAAATGGGGGCCTTACCCACAGTAATCTGAATTTGGAGTAACTCCATGAAGTTGTCCAGTCTAACAAGTTGGGAGGTGAATTATCTCTAATATAAATAGCAGCACCACCTCCTTTGGTTCTCACACATTCATTTTGCAGTCTGAAGGTGTAAAAGGAATTGTAGCCTTGCTAGACTGGGGTACTGTCTGAGCCCTTGAACCAGGTTCTGTGACTGCACAGACATCAACATCCTCCAGTGATAGAAATGCTTCCAGGGTGTGCATTTTTTGGTTTAAGTTCCTAGCATTGAGCAGCTTAACCATTATTTTGTTATGGTTGGCAATTTTCATGTCAGCAATTTTGTTTTTGAGACCTTACCTAAAACAAGCACTATGGCGTAGGCAAGAATCTTTGCCAGCAGCTGAAATCCTAGTGGTGCCAGTTAAAAACTTCAGGCAAAGCAGTGAGGTTTGTCGATCATGTCATCCCAGGCTGACAGAAACTGGATCCCCTTTGAATGGCACCAAAAACGAAGCCAATTATTGAAATCGATCATTTTTCATTTATACTGTGGCATCATTCTTGGTAAGGGTAATATGCTGCTCAAGGTACCTGCCTGGGGCATGTACTTGGAGAGCTCAATAATGTTTCTCTTCATATAGTCCACTGAGGTACATGTCAGGTCATTCACTCCAAGATGAGCTATAACAGAATCATAATGGTATTTGTTGCCGAGAGACCTGAGTGCATGCATGATCTGACAAATCCTGGTACTGGACAGGCAGCCAACTGTGACTTTCTCCTTATCTACAAAAAAATAATAAAACAAATCTGTAAACGGAAAACAAAAAAAAACAGATCCAGAAAGCACAGGTACCTCCAAACGTCCCAGTAAATAATTTACACTTTTATTAAAACAAGATAAGCACTTTTGTCTCAAACCATACAACGAGACTTCATCAGACATTAATCTATAATTCAAAACACATTTAAATAAGGAACAAAAATTATGTGAAATCAGTTACACAATTAATCACCATAGCATTTAAAGTGACAGTTTATAAAATCCCATATAATACAAACCCAAAAAAACAAAAATTAAAAATAAGAACTAATAAAGTAGTAATAATTATATGGTACTCTTAAATGACTACATCAATCTACCTCTTGATTGACTTCAGTTTTAAAACACATCTAATAGACGCTAACTCATTCATCCGTGACCAAACTGCTGCATTCAATAGTAAAATCCAAAATAATTTCCTTGTTTCCAAATTTAATTGCCAAGAACCACCCCTTGGATTTTAAAAAATATTCTCAATAACAATAAATTTAAAAGAGTACCCCGGTTAGTCTATAACATGTTTATGCAACACATTAGTGTTTTTTTGCTTACTAATCTCCTATAGGGGTTCATACATTCTAATCTTAAGTTTATGTTCGGTTTTGCCTATATAATTCTGACAAAGGGCTCCATACACAATACTTCTGGTGTTACAATTGAATTTACCCTTAATTTTCAAGTAGTAACCAGTAATATAAAAAAAATTCACCAGTAGATATATAGGGACAAAACTTACATCTGCCACATTTATTCATAGAAAATGTGGTAGCTCTATTAAGATGTAAGGTGGGGTGTTCAATAAGAATTTTCAGGTTGCATCCTTTCCTATAAACCATCAACGGCTTGCTGCCAATTATCTTACTCATCATATGGTCCTCTTTTAATGTGGACCAGTTCTTACAAATGATTTCCCTAACCCGCTTATAGTCAATAGTAAAGGTAGTAATGAATGCAAGACCAAAATCCCTAGTAGTCTTTAAGCCTGTATGAATAGGTTGCACAACAATATCATTATTTATACAATTAAGGATGGGTTTAAAAAAATCATTCATCCTTTTATTAATGACTTCCGACTTGATTTCTTCAACAAAACTAGATGGGTAACCCCTCTTAAGAAACATATCTTCCAACATCTTACACTCCAACAAAAACTCATCATATAAGGAAAGCTGCCCTCACGAATTGTCCTTTTAAAACTGCCTTCTTTTGAGATATTGGGTGGGAGCTAGAGTAGTGTAAAAATGATTTGGAGTAGGTATGTTTTCTATAAATATTGGATAAATACCTCTGATTCACCACATCTTTAGTGAACAAAACATCAAGATAACTAATACTCATATTTTTAACCTCATGTAAATTTTAAGAACTCAGTAGTACCATTGAGCTATTCAAGAAACACATCAATCATATTCCAACTGTCTTTCCAGGCAATAAATATATTGTCCAGGTATTGGACATATAGTTCACAAGATTTATACAGGTTGTGTGTAAACAAAAAGGAATAGTCCCATTCTAGCATCACAATATTGGCGTATAATTATCCACGTCTCTCCCATAGCCACTCCCTTTTCTTGCACAAAGTATTATTCGTCAAAGTAAATGTAATTATTTCTTAAGACAATCTCCAACATTTCAGAATACAAATTAATATCATGCCATGGAATGACATTTTTAAATAAAAAAATTGTTAAACCATGTGACACCAGTATCGTGAGGAATTACAGAGTATAAATATTTTACATCGATTGTCAAAAATAAAAGATTCATCAAATCTTAAGCAGTTACATTTACTTAGAAAATCCCAAGAATCTACACATAAATTGGATTCCTTTGCAAGCAACCTTTTTAATTTTACAACTAAAAATGTGGCAAAGGTGGAAGTAATTGAGTTCCAGGTGTCCACCATGGGTCGCATAGAGGAATTTTCCACATTCTTATGTAATTTTGGCAACCCAAAAATAGTAGGAATAATAGGGTTGGTAATATTCAAAAATTTGTATTCCATCAAGAAAATACGTTGATTTGTTAACATATCACTCAGTTGAATGGGAATACTTTCAGAACTGATCTAGGAGGTACTCTGTAGATGGGTTTTCTGATGGTTTTTTTGGCTGGTGGTTTAATAGGTCACAGCTCTCTAGCAATACTTCTTAGACCATTGATGTACTAAAGATGAGAACTACACTAATGTACTACAGCTTATCTAAGGGAAAAATTCTCGAAATTATCTGTCCTGCTATGGTGCGCAATTGCATGGCAGTGACGGGTGCTCCATGATGCACAAACAAGCAGAAAACTGCTCAAACTCCGGTCTTAAATACCAGAAGCTAAAAACTTTAAAAAACTCAAAAGAACCAATGAGGGTACTTAATCCAAGCCTTAGACCAATCACCCTTCTCCAGACAGGTTCCAATCAGCATACTACTTTCACAAGGGTGTAGAAAGGCCCCTTCCAATCAAAGATGACTTGGAAAATGTGCACAGAATACAGCAAACTTGTATCTGGGCTACACTAATTTAGGTGGGAAACACTAAAAATTGTTTAAACAGGAGAAAAACATCAATGAAACACTACAAATGTTTTAAACAGCAGAAGGACAGCAAGGAGACACTAAAGAATGTTTTAAACAGCAAACAAATCGGTTATTTAAAACACTGCTTTGCAAGAAAATAAAACAAACAGATCAGATGCTTTGCAAACAGTGAAAAGTAGCAACAATGACAGTGAAAATACCAAAAAAAGTTTTGCAACAGTGAAAATAGCAACAAAACATGAGTTAACACGCACAGTAAGGCAAGCAAATGCAGTACACACAGTGAAGTTTAGTTTACAATATTAAAAATCAGTATTAAATAAGCAGAGTACAATAAAAATGTGCAGTAAATAGTATAATGAAGAAAAAAAAAACAGGCAACTTATGGTTTTTGGGACGCTCAGAAGCCTCTAGTCATCTGGTATCTCAGCTTTGAATTGTGGCTGGTAGCCCACCTCAGCTCAGCTCAGTTCAAACAAGCCTAACATAAACATAAACATAAGCATAAACATAAACATAAACATAAGCATATACATGTTCTACCAAGAAGAAGAGAAACATCCGTTTATGAGCCACCCCAAGAGTCCACTGTTTGATAAGCTTAGTACAGAGACAAAAGCCAAATGTGATTACCTTACATTGAAAGGCAAAGAATCGCAGCCACTACTCAGAGAACTGTAGTCAAAAGAATAAAAACTTTTCAAAACTTCAATTGTTTGACCAAGTTGACAGATAGGAGACCAGTATTATCAATTTTAATTCAAAACTTGTTACTCTACTTTCTAAGGAAACATTACTGGATGAAGACTGCCAGAATTAGTTTTTATACTTCCTTTTGGTGAGACAAGTTTTGTCTAATCAAAAACAGAATGATTTTCACTTCTGTAATGAAAGCAAAAAACATAATTTAGGTTTCATTTGTATTTCTGAAATTCTGCAAAGTACAATAGAATATAAATCTGAAGACCAGAATGTTCTTTCTAGCAGGTAATTAAAGCACACAGCTCATTCAATTTTTAATCTCTAGTGCACAGTTTAATTTTTCAGCAATGATAAATATCTTAATGTTAGTGTAGAGACACTGGAATATTAGTGATGGCTTTTCAGTCACACTGCAAGGACTCCATTTTAGTAAACACAAGTTACATTTACTGTATTCAGCTTTTTGAAAAGAAAAATGTAGAAGACAATCGTTTTGTAATCTATTTCCATTTTAGTTCACAAACAGGTGAGATCTTCTATATATAAAACAAACATAACAGCACACATTTAGTATTTACTTAATAACAGACATAAAGTACATACATGAGATGGTGAAAACAAAGCTTATATGGAGTTTATTCAGCACCTCTCCATGTCTAAACTGCATCATCATTTGAAAAACCCTTCCTTAAACCAACTGTTTTTCATGTGAGCATTTTATGTGCAGTAGGGATTAATACAGTGAAACATACATTGTAAATTAAAAACTACTCAATGACCGGTGATACTGTATACTATAAACTTGAAAATAATAATAATTAAAAAAAACACTCCCCGGGATTCATGAACCTTGCGCCAGGCGCCAGCATAGCGTCGGCGTTATAACACCAAATATGGCTGCTTAGCGTTTCAGGTATGAATGAATTCCACGTGCACTACCGGCGTGCGCCGGACCGTCCCCGCCCCCGGCATAGGTATGCAAAACACACTGTGTGCGGTATTGCACCATGCAAATGAGGGCAAATAGCGATCCACGAAGTGGCACAGGCGTAGGTATAGAACGCAATGTAAACCAAAAAGCGGTTTACATTTACCCAAACATACCGGAGGAGTAACGGAAGGCTGTCAAAGTCAGGTATCATATAGGTGCAATATGCCAATGTGGAAAGGCACCGAGAATGTCCAAAGAAAATATGCACAAAATGTAAAAAATGACATAAATGGCACGTATGTAGAAAGAACAGCAGACCCCCGGGATATGTGCACAGAAGTTGTAAAGCAATGAAATAATATGACAATGTCCTAAAAGAGCAGTAGAACACAAATCAGCTGCACAGCCACCACACACCATAGTATGTATGTAAAGCTGCAACCCCAGCGCAATGGTTGTCAAGGAGTGGTGGCGGTGTCCGCCGTAACCATGTATTAGTAGTCAATTCCATGCAAATGAGGCAGATAATAGTGAATCGCAAAACGGCGCCGCGTAAGGATGGAGCAAACGGCGAGCGGTACTACACCGAGGAGTGGCCTACGAGATACATGTCAACCACAGAGGGTGTGCCACTGTAGGAGGAAGGATATTGAGGTCAGCAAATCTGGGCTGTACAATGCACATCACAGCATCAGGACTGGCGTGTTAGGAAATAGATGCGCTGAGAGTACAGAATGCGCGACAAATGCATGTGCACGAGGATGACTACGTTCCCTAAACAAGTCATGTGACGGCCTCACCGGCAACAACCAGGGATATAGGAAGGTAATGCGGAGAATACGAGAAATGCGGAAGCAGTGTAAATGGATCCGTAACGAGCAATTAACACCAATCAATGCAGGAAGGGCAAGCTGATAACTCTGCATGCAGACTCCTGCATAACGGGAAAGGGGAGGCATATGAGTGCAAAGATAGTAGGGGATGTAGTAGAAATGCAAAGAACCGAAATAGCACAGCCAAGTACAGAGGTAGCATAACTGCGGCTGCAGATAAAATGCATCATATGCCATGTGCCTGCAGGATGCAGTAATGTAAGATGCAAGGCGAAGGCAATGCAGGCAACTGTAATGTAACACTACAGGCAGTACCGTTGCAGTTGCAACCGTAAAACCACGGAATAATCCATGGATACGGCTGCACAGACACACCCAATGACATCACCGGGTATACAGCACAACAGTATTAAATGTGAATGCACACAACACACAGCGATTTCCCAAACGCCGCACCGTAGGGTGTAAACAGACGGGGAACTTTTAATATGTATATGCTGGGTGCCGCCGTGGCCGTGATGAATAGGTTTGTGGCAGAGACAGACGGAGTTGCGGAGCGTGGTGCCGACAACTACCCTACGCCTCACAGGAGTAGGTGAGTGTTCGGACCAAGGGGTGACCTACCAGGGGCTGCGAGACCTGGAGATAGTAGAGCGCTACAGGGTGGACAGGGACACGTTACAGCAAATAGTGGAGCTGTGCCGGCCGGACCTGAGAACAAGAGACAACAGAGGGGAGCCCATCCCAGTGGACACAAAGGTATGTGTGAGCTTGCGAATACTGGCTACAGGTACCTTTCAAAGGCCCACGGGGGACATAATGGGCATCTCACAGGCATCAGCATCCAGGGTACTACACCAGTTCCTGGATGCCATGTTACCACATGCCCATGAGCACATAAATTTCCCCACATCTCAGGAGGAGTTGGCTAGCAATATGCGCCGCTTCCACCGTGTGGCACAATACCCGGAGGTCCTGGCTGCGATAGACTGTACGCACATAGAAATTAAGTCACCACCCAGGGAGCAGGGTAGACGCTACATAAACCGCAAGGGATACCCCTCCATCAATTGCCAGGTCGTGTGCAATGCGCAGGGCATTATTATGGATGTGTGTGCTGGCAGCCCTGGAAGCTACCACGACTCCCATATCTGGCATGCCTCACAGCTGTATCAGGTATTCGCCAGGGGGGACATCACACAAGGTCATCTTGTGGGGGATGCTGGCTATGCACTGGAGCCGTGGTTGATGACACCCATCAGAAATGCACACACACACATGCAAGAACGCCATAATGAGGCACACGCACAAACGAGAATAATCATAGAGCGTGTGTTCGATGTTGAAATCACGGTTCCGTGCATGGATACATCCGTGGAGCCTTGCAGTACTCTCCAGGCACAAGTGCCCACATATTCATAGTATGTTGTATGCTACACAATATGATTCTGCGGAAACAGCTGCTGCAGGGACATAATGCCGGAGGGCCACCAAGCCCGCCACAACTGCCAGGACAAGCACAGGCACAGGGCGTTCAGCGCCATGGACACACTGAGCCAGCCCCAGTAGGTAGACAGAGGCGCATCCAATATGCCTATGCCCTGGCAAAGAGGGAACGATAGCACATACGTTGACAGTGTAGGCCCCATGGACTGACACCTCCTGACCTGCACACACAGTAAAATGGACGCCACACAAACATGTCCGCCCGTAATGTGTACCGTATGTGCGGACGTATGTGTGACTCCAACAAAGGCACCGCCCAAACACTGCACACCCAATAGCCAGCAGAGCATGGAACGCCAACACCTCAACGCGACGCCGGTTCTACAGCACACGGCGAGCTATGCTGCCACTATCGCCACAAGTCGACCACATATGTACTCATGTGCATACACAGATACGGAAATACATATCAGTACACATGTAGAAATATATGTACGCATACACAGATATAAAGTACAACAGGGTAATATGGAACCCAGGGATGCAAGTTCACAGATAAGTAAGACACGTAATCACCACATAGTAAACATAGTGACCGACAACCCGATCATCCTGGAGGGTGGGCAGAGCAGGTAACGCCAGCCATGGAAATGTTAACCTGCATCAATACATATCCGCGTGTCGGGATGGTCACCAGTCCACGGTACAGTAACGGGATATGTGTAGGGTTGCCACCTGTCCCACGTTGTGAGGGACAGTCCCCCTTTGGGCAGTTGTGTCCTGCAAAAACATTGACAAAATGGCAAATGTCTTGAGATTGTAGGACAAAACTATTTCCTATATTTTCTTTATTAGTTGCATAAAACAGTTATTTTGTAGAAGAAACATCTAAATATTATAATAAACAGAATAAGCAACTGTAATGCTACAAGTTTGTATTCTGGCAAAAAAGTGAATTGCTGTTCTTTGTACTGGCCGTGGGTATGTGTTGGCATGCAAAATCTGACGTTTCTACAAAAAATGTCCCACTTTGGGCATTTGAAAAGGTGGCAACCCTAGATATGTGCGTGTCATATCCATAGGATATGAGTGCGGAGATACACGCCGCCACCGGCGATGCGGCCAACGTAGGTATTGTGTTCATCCATCGGTGCGAAAGCGGAAAGCATACCAGTGAAGTGTACGACATTATGAGGAACGTACCTCATTTGGGGTGTAAAACAGTTCATGTTCCTCGCAGTTCCTCCAAGTTCCACATTGAAAATGTCTGTCAAACATCCATTGTTAGGAATGTATATAAATGACATCCTGGTAAATAGAATGTACTCATAGTAATTCATTAAAGGTTCTTCACTGTAAGTAAATCAGCATATTATCATCAACCTATGACCTACTTAGCTGAAGTTGTCACTATGCCATTACTATGTGTTCCACATTATGCCCATTTGTTTCACATTACTACTGTGTGTGTTCCTCACTCTGGAAATAGAAGGTTGACAGCCATGGCGGCAATATGTATATGTGTGAGGCGAGGTTGTCGTGTGTTCCGCTGTGTGTGTGTAATGTGTGTGCCAGTGTAAAATGTGTATGTAGATGACATGTCACAGGCGGAGTGTAATAACAGGCGTAGGCATACAGTACAGGAACCATAGGCGTATGTACAGCAGTACCCACAAAGTAGTACTGACATCTCCTCAGTGGCTATGCACGTGGCGACATAAAACGATGCAAAGCAGAAATGTCCCAAAGTGTACCACAGGGCCATAGCCATCAGGAGATGCAAAGGACGCATGTACAAACCATGACCGTATGTATGGCGGCCATAAGGTAGACTCCACACGGTCCGTCGGCAACGTTACACAGCATCAGGCATGTACGGCGAAAATACGAATGTGCTATCCCGGCACCGATCGTGAAGACTTACGGTCCCGTAAATACCGCGGTGTGTTCCACGACCGTGAAGTAAGCAAGCGGCACACGAATAGGAGGCTACCGGTAGCATACAGGCCGCCCCAAGTATAGGACCACATTCACCGTAACTATCAGCGACAAAATGCCAATGGATAGTAGGTACGGACGAACATCCGCAGATATATAACCGATGTGAAGGAGGAATACGTGCAGGAAGCACACATGCAGGCGACACCGACAGCACACGACATCAACAAAACAAACATTCCCGGAACAACAGACAGGTAACCCCA
>NC_056736.1:464276225-464291296 GCF_019279795.1 Protopterus annectens
TGGGGCGTTCTGTAAATGCGTAATGCTGTAGTGTGTTGGGGAGTAGGTAGGTGTATGTTCAACTCCCGGCCCTTCCAAGTGTGTGTGTGTGTGTGTGTGTGTGTGTGTGTGTGTGTGTGTGTGTGTGTGTTTCCAGCTGCCTGGGACACAGTAATGCTTTTGAGATGCCTCACAACACATACATTCCCTATCGCATCTTTTGCCTTTTATGGATGATGTCACCCACCTAGAAGTATGCCTCTGGGAGTGCTGTGTTCAGTAATCTCGCAGTAGGCTTTCTGTAAATGCGCATTCGTTGTAGTGCTAGTGTTGTAAAGTAGTTAGGTGTGTGTTCAACTCCCAGCCCCCTTCCAGGTGTATGTGTGTGTGTGTGTGTGTGTGTGTGTGTGTGTTTGTGTGTGTGTGTGTGTGTGTGTGTGTGTGTATATATATATATATATATATATATATATATATATATATATATATATATATATGTATATATCTTTGTAATATGTATGTGGGATATTAGCACTATTGAATGTGCTGCATTGTCTGTACATGTTCACCTTTGGATGTATCTGAAATGTGCTATGGTTTCTGTGGATAGTGCACATATTGTGTGCTGTCAGTGATCCTGGGTTATAGTTGTTGTGTAGTGACCACTGTTAATTTTGTTGCTGGGTATTACCAGGACATTGAAAACAATGATAGTGACAGCACCTTTAAACGGTCATGTGCACATCTCAGCAGCAGTCAGCAGTGGTTATTACTTTGAGGATGACTATGGCTCATATACCTACCTGGTGTATATTACATGGCAATACTAATAAAATCAGGTTAACATTATTGACAACCCGTTTATCCACAGGTTGTGATACAGATCCCGCCGTATGTATGTGTATAACATTGCCAGGTGCAGGACTGGGCTATGGTTGAATGCATGGAGGGGTGTCCATGGCCAGGAATGGCGCATCTGTAATTAGCTCTGGCAGGTACAGCTCTGTGACTGTCCCACAACCTCCAAAGTATATGGCTGACACATGCTGAAACAGTGTAAGGATGCAGAGACACACATAAAACAAACAGTTAGGGATAACACACATAATAATAACAAACACATTGCATCAACATTGGGCCATGCAAAACATGTTGTCCCTCACACACACACAAATGCATACATGTTGATTGGCTGGTTCACTGACAGGCTCTGGAAAAGAAACTACATACCCTGTGCATATGATGACACCTGTGCCACCTCTTGTAATGTGTAACATTGATGCAGGTACAGACTAACATGGTGCTGATGCACAGGGTGGCTTCATAGCACTGTAATAATGTTACAATGTTGTTAACACAAAGTGTGATTCCTTCTAGGTGTATGTAAGCAGGCATGATACATTCCAGCTATGGTCATCAATGTAGTATAGTGTACAGCACTGTGAATTCTGAAGATGTATTATCCCTCCATGTGCCATTTGACTGACGTGTGTAGTATTGGCAGCATGTGTTACAGAGTGTGCAGTACGTGTGTGATGTGTGTAGTACAGTTTACATGTGTCTATATGTGAACATGGTGAAGGTGCACTGTCTGCATCTACATGTATAGTGGACACATTGGAATGGTGACATGCCCTGTATTTCACACTGTTAACACGTCATACTTTCTATTGGTGGCCAGTATGCATTATACTACACATATTGTACTTGTCTACACATGTGTGATTGCTATGGTTTTACACGGTGCTGTGGGTGATACTGTTACTATCTGTCATAGTTTTGCATTATGGTAGTAGACATGACCTCAATAATCTGAATGACCAATTGTTATATGATATCTTCACACTGATTCCACACATGTAGGACACACAGTAGCATGTGGATCCTACATGTACTATATTATACCAGTTCGTACTGGTATTGACCGCCACACATTGCTGGGACCATTACTGTTTGACATGTAGCCATGTTAGTCACAAGCAAAGACAATAGGGCTATTCCTGTCCACATCTAAATGAATTCATACTGTGGCCTAGAATGCATTCTGCACATGACACAGTTAGTCTACACAAGGGTATCATACAGACAGATATGTGTTATCCAACCCATGCTGTACACCTATAAGGCTAAACAGAGTCCGTTATCCACATTTACTGGCTTGAAGCACATATCGCTCCCAACAGTAAATACATAGATATTACAACCCCAATATGTATAATGGGTAACAATGTGTACATATAGATATGTGCTATGTCATTTGTCATTTGATAGTTGCATTTACAATGGTATTGTGAAGTACATCACTGTATCACATATGCAATGAGAGTTCTGCATGCATATCCTCCAAGGTGGTTGTACAACTATCCAGGGATGAATGTCCATTATTGGACATACTTCTTGCTGTGTTTGAACTGTTCTGCAGTATTACACATACATGAACAGTCACTCACACTCATGTATATAAACCAAGTCATGTGTGTGTGTGTGTGTGTGTGTGTGACACAGATGATCTAGGCCACAGACAATTCTGTTTGATACATGTAGTTGACAAGTGCGTAATGCTCCACCAGATGTGTCCAGGCACCAGAACTGTGATTTGAGCGACACAAACACATGCTAGAGTAAGGTTTCTGTATGTGCGTGTGCTTCATTATGGCATTCCTGTTCATGTGTGTGTGCATTTCTGATGTGTGTCATCAGCTACAGTTGAACTGCACATCCGGCATCCCCCACTAGGTGATCATGAGGGTTGTCCCCATTGCCGAATGTTTTGTACAGCTACATCAGATGCCACATATCGGAAGCATTGCAGCTTCCAGGGCATCCAGCACACACATTCATTATTACAGGCTGGCCATCACACACAAACCACCACTTCATGGAGGGGAAGCCCTTGTGGATGATGTAGGCCCTACCACACTCACTGGCTGGTGTGCTTTTGATGCATATGTATGCGTGCAGTGTATTGCACACAGTACTTAGGGTATTCCACTATTATTGTGTGGAAATCCATTACACATTGCTGCCCAAAACCTTACGGGAATTGGGATATATACATCATCACTGACATGTGCTGACATGGCATTCATGACCTGGGGCAGTACCCTGGATGCTGATGTTTGTAAAATCCACATCATATCAAATTGAAAGTTGATCTCTGGAAGGTACCTTTTGCTGGTATCCTTAGGCAACATATACCTTGGTTTCTACTGGGATAGGTGGATAGGTTTCCTCTGTTGGTTCTGTGTGTGAGACATGGCCTGCACAGATCCACAATCTTCTGCAGGAGGTCTCTGTCCACTCTATAGCCTACTATCTCCAGCTCATGTAGCCCCTGGTAGGTTACCCTGTGCCTGCACACTCCTCCTCCGGGCTCACTCACACTGTGTGATGCTGAGCAGCATTCACATTGACACAACCTCCACATGCTGCATATGTTGACGATAATAGCAATGGCAGCCCCTAACATTATGTTGTCTCAGTTAAGCTTTTTACAGTTTGCACTCTCTCTTAGTATACTACAGTGTTGCACTGTACAAATCTGAGAAAACATGGTGGACTACTGTTTGTAGAGTTGTACCGCGGCTGTGCTGTGCTGGGCCTACTGTACTGGCTGTGTAATATACTGATTGTTTTCATCTGCTAGCTGTGGTAGTTCTCCTTGGTTAACTTACTGCTATTTGTTTACCTTCCTTTTCACTGTTTGTGTCCATTAGTGAGCGCGCCACAAGATAGGAGCACAGTGAAGTGTATATCCGCTCTACTTACATGCACACACAGGCTTATACATGTGTACAAACACTTACACTGGCTTACACAACATTACACGGGCTTCAACAATCTTACAGTAGCTTACTGTCTTTTCAAGTCGCATTACACGGGCTGGACACACATGCTTACTGGCTTACAGGTTTGCACCGGGCGCAGCAAACACACTTCACCAGGTTTGCAAGGAACTTCAGTGATATATCCATGCATGCATAACCGCCAGTTTACTGACTTTACCTAGATAAATCATATAACACGCCTTTCCACTGATGAGTCACTGACAGCAGACATGTGACACACTGCTCCAATAAGATTACAGTGTTTTATAAGCATACACACTCATGATGTCACCTATCTTCTATGCTGATAGTCCCCTTAACCTACTTACACTGTAGAGGCTTGGGCCCATATGGCATGACAAATTGTGCTTCACTATCCTCAGCCTCAATTGCATCAGATTGCCTACTAATGCTTGGTTACATCTCTGAGTGTGCGCCCACACATAGCAACCACTCACGCAGCTAAGCCACATGTTGTCTCAGCTTGCCATTCACCTGCATTACGTGAATAACTTTTAACTGACATTACAATTTGTATGTATATTTTACATATTTGTCTTGTTTTGTATGCACAGCGCCAGCATTTCACGTTTCACAAGGCGCCGTACGCTTAAACACCGGAGATTGGGAGGACAACTAGAGTTTTATTAATTTCATCGAATACATGCCACTGGCCTTATATTTGGCCATTGGCATGCTTCTTCTACTAAACCATCCTTTATTTGCAGATGACATTGTTCGCTTAGCTACTTGCAGAACGCTACTCGGTTAACATCCGCAGGTACATTTCTGCACATACTTACTCTTGCACGGACAGCTTACTGTTTCATGTACGTATATTTTACATCATTTGCATAGCTTTCACCTACAAATGGGGTAATTTGTATATCCTAACATTGTCCGTAAGTAACATTCGCTTGAGGTGCTGTGTGTTACACGCCTACAGGATATTGCTGAATAGCCTCCAGCGGACATCTTGCCTTGCTCTACTCTTACTCTACTCAGAGACACTGACCAAAAGCTTCAAGCGGAATCCTGGCCTAAGCTTTGATGTGTGCTAATATGTCTATTTGTGGAGTAAGCATGGCTGTAGGTATGTTTTGACCTGCTACGTCTGTCATTTCTACAGAGCACCTCCCACTTTCATCATTTGTAGAGGTGACAGCCCTATAGGAACTATATGTACAGCTGTGACATTTGACAAGTCCACACATACCTGCGGTCAATACTAAAATGACTACTTCAGCACTTTTCATACCTTCAGATTTGTCTTGTAGTGGTATAGTCGATGATACTGTTTCCTATAACATGTATCTGTTTCTGATACAAGATATGTCATTTTATTACACCACTACACACAATATATGGAGAAATCACAGGCCAGATGCCATTACTTTCCTTTTGTAGGACATACCCACCCAGAGTGTTGTGTTCCTCACAAAAGCCAACAGGTGCTGATCTAAACATATTCTGCTATTATCTACCTTATGTGTTCGGCGGTATTTCCGCTTTCCGTCAGTGGCAGACCTCACATGCGTGTGTGGGAGACTGAACACTGTATCGGGGACACTGCATATCACCCTGAGGGACACATTTATGTTGTTTCTGTTAACCTTCCACATTGACTATCACAGGGCATTAGTATTCATCCAGATTTGTCAAGGTACATGCTTTTGATTTATACATGTTTTGTCATTTGTCATCACGTCTTTCTTCACACCTGTCCACCTAATCGCACTAGTTCTGTACATTTATTTAGGTCTGGGTTACCTTCATACCTCTCAACTGTACACATTTTGGGTAAATGTCCCAAACTTAGACGTCTGATTTTGTTCCTTTTTTAATAATATTGTGCCTTTCCGGTAATTTAGTGGGAAGTCATTTGGGACTGTGGGGTTAGACAATAATTACAGACATTTGTTGTTTACAATTAATAACCCTCAAAACATTCATACTATTGAATGATCCATTATTCCTATCAATGTTCTGACTTCTTGTAAGAGGAATATTCTGAGATATTCCCTATTTGTACTTATTTTAAAATGCCTTTGTCCAGATGTCTTATTCTGATTGAGAGGTATGGTTACTATCTTATTCAGACGCGATGTAATGTGGCCCATGATAATCGCTACACGACACTCAATATAACTCCCCCCTACCGCCTTCCCCAATAGTTTACACTCTATATCCAGTAGATGGGTTCTTCATTTTAGGAAGTTAGAGGCGCTCGCTATACACACACATAGGTATATTAATCAATCCCTATGGGGTGGACCTCCTCATAAATCTGTGCCAACCAACACCTAGGCACCTAGCCCATTATTGCATACCCATGATTCCCAGACCTAACACCCTCCACAGTAGTCATATCACATATTTAATGTGAGCGAGTAATAAAGTATGACGATATTTCTAAGCACTATCCACTCTCCTCAAGATGTCGGTACATATGTCTTACATTCTGTCAACCCATGTGTTATTACACTTGCACAAGCTACTGTTGCATGTACAGCTATATTGTAGTTGGGGGTGATGACACTTCTTTGCAGCAATCATTACAGGACAGTGCTGCTTATAGATTCACTATTTTTGGAGTCCTGCAAAGGACACCTATATCCATGTTTAAAGAGTAGGACTTACAGATCTGGCACACTGATACTTTCCTCGGCAGTAGTTTTGAGAACAGCAGTGTATTTACCTTAATTGCATGTCTGTTATGTGTATCCATACTAGCTATGGTGTAACCTATTTATGTACATGTGTTATATCTACTATATGACATTTGTTTATATGTTTGTTAGGTATATATCAATTGATGTTGTATGTGTTTATGCGGTATATATATATATATATATATATATATATATATATATATATGTATATGTATATATATATATATATATATATATATATATATATTTATATATATACATATATATATATATATATATATATATATATATATATATATATGTCTGTACATTCTTTATTTCATATATTTATTTAGTTTAAGTCTGTGGATATATATATCTGTACACAAATGTAGAAACCAGCATTCATTTGCTATGCTGTGAGCGGATTACACACGCACAGGTGCACTTGCATTTCCTTATTGTGGGTTACGCGCAGGCACACATGCATATCCTTATTGTGGGTTACATATGTTTACTAGGTCTTTGTGCTTAACGTGGGCTTTATTACTTGTGACAGTACCAGTAAAATATCTGTAATCCGGTTAACGGACATACGCGAAACACACGTTCACCTTTACATATTTAAATGTCTGTACAGCACAGACGCATTCATTACACTTTAACATTATATGTGCTGTAGTCGTAGTTGAACCGGGACTGCATTCACATTGGCCGGATGCTGAAAACCACCATTTGGCGCGCTTGGTGTTCTGACTCATTTATATGCATACCCATAGTACATAGCTACATTAACATATGCCTCACCGCTCACTTACTTTACACAGGCATCCATTCTCCTGCTGGGAAAAATGCGGTACTACATATTACACATTCCCTATTCCCTACTGCTCTGGACCCAAGCCGCATATTTCATCACTGCAGGGATATTCAGAACCCTGCTGGGCTTATAGTCCTGACACATACAAGTCTTTAATTGTCAGGGTGTTCATGTGGTGGCATCTGGGTTTAGGCTTGTCCGCCGGTGAACGGAACTGACCTGACCATGTTCAAATGTCAGACAAAAGCACATGGACAGAGTTTGTCCATTTTAAAACATTTTATCTGTGTTTACAGACGAGGTGTTTGGGGCACCTGTCAGCAGCTTATAATGTTGGCAATACATAATATGGGTGGGGTAGTTACAATACATAATCCAATGTGTTGGTGTTCCCATTCACATTATTTTACCTGTAAAGCTTACAGACACAGGTGTTTGGGCACCTGTCAGCAGCTTATAATGTTGGCAATACATAATATGGGTGGGGGTGGTTATAATACATTATCCACTGTGAGTGGTGTGTTCACATTCACATTTGACTATTTCCTGTATTCATTCATACGAGGATTATTATTTTGGACATGAATTAGCTATGAATTAACTACAGGTATGCAGTAGTACAGTAAACATATGTGAAGGTTTGTTACAGTAAGAAAATGTAACGGACCCTGTAATACTCGGGGACTACCCCACATCCTTCACAACATTTCATGCTAATGTACATACTATTATTCTGTGAACTTTCAAAGTTTGTGAGATTAATACTTACATCTATCCCTATTTGTCCACCTGTCATTTTAGGCTTTGTCCAGATTTTGTTGCTGTAATAGGTTGAGTGGTGGTGTCGGTATGTGATTGGATTGAATATGTACTGTCGATATTTCAGTGGGGAGTAGGGTTACCACCTCTTCCTCTTTGTGAGAGGGAAGTCCCACTTTGACAGTTGTGTCCCATGCATGACACCTAAGACATAAGTGCAAGTGTCCTGTGATTTTAAGTACACAGGTATATTTCTCTTTATTTTCTTTTAATAGTTGCTAATACAGGTATTTTGTATCTGGACACACATAACTATTATTTGCTAGCATAAGCTTTATTCACATGCTATGACATGCTTTTTATCTTGGCAAACAAGTGTAATTTAGAACAGTACAAAATGGTAAAAACCAAAAGACAAACTGGTAACGAAACGGAGGTGTGTTGAGTAGACGCTGTCGCAGAAAGATACAGGAAGTGGTTCAACTAAACGATAGATCTAATCAGCAGCCACGCCGTGCATATGTTAGCATCTTCAAACAGAACAGCCAGCTGTCAAATCCTTCTTTTGAGTTTAAACCGTCGTGTCGCCAGACAGTAAGTACATCCACAAAATCTTATACCAAAGCGAAAGTCAAGTCGATTGCAGCGCCGACACATCCGTCCATTCCTTCCAGAATTAATCGCCATGTGCTAATTGAGCCATACATAATATTTCTCATTTACAATACAATTCAGTGCGCCAAATCTTAAAGGAGAAACGCCATTGAACGTAAACCTGTAGGAATCCCGCATATAGATTATCAGATTAATTATCTAACCAATTGGAATACATAGATCACCATACTAAATTGTTCACTTATTGTATTTATTGACCAAACGATAATTATACCATAATTATGTATATATTATTGATCAAGTATTCAACCAACGTAACACTTCATTATGAAACTAATTAGTACGTCGCCGTGCACGTTATTATAAAATTATAGTTCACTATTGATAATGTACTAACAAAATGGCAATTATATAATATATATAGCAACAATAAATATATATATAAATATAAATATTATCGTAATGAAATATAATAATACGATATAAATACTTATTAACATAAAATGTGGCCGTATCGGTAGACACGTATTTTGAACTATGCATGAATCCTAAAATGTAACACAATATAACAATGTTGCTCTAAAAACTACTAAAATTCTAAAACCTACTACAATACCTCCCTGGGGATATCAACAGTAATTATTGAACAAGGAAAGGTTTGATGCTAATATGGTCATTAAGACCTGGATATCTGGTGGCATCAGTTTTTATTTGCCATATAGCTTAGCTTAGCATAGTTTTTAGAGCAACATTGTTATATTGTGTTACATTTTAGGATTCATGCATAGTTCAAAATACGTGTCTACCATTCACATTTTATATTAATAAGTATTTATATCATTATTATTTATATTTCATTTACATTAATATTTATATTTATATATATATTTATTATTTATATATTTATATATGTATATAATTTATACATTTATTGGTACATATGAATTGGAATATGAATTTTATATAATAACGTGCACATTATAATTAGTTTCATATTAGTGTTACATTAGTTGAATACTTGATCAATAATATATACATAATAATTATAATTATTTTTATGTCATGTAGATTTTAATAAACAATTTAGTGGGTATTGATCTATTATATTGTTAGTTAGATGTAATTAGTCTGTATATATACAGGATTCCTACAGGTTTACATTCAATGACGTTTCTCCTTTAAAAGATTTGGCGCACTTTTTGAATTGTAGTAAGAATGAAATGTATAAAAGCTCAATTAACTTTTATGGCATTAGTTCTGAGGAAGATTGGATGTACCAATCAAAGCGCTTTAACTGTTGACTTTCCTGTGTATCGCTTTTGTGGATGTACCTTGTCTGGGTCCGACTTTTGGTGGTTTAAATAAAAAGAAGGATTTATTTAGCTGGCTGTTTCTACTGTTTGGTGGAGGTCGCAACATAGTACAGCATTGAGCTTGCTGTTGTCTATCGTTTTGGATTTGGTTACTTCCTGTATCTGCACGAGCAGCGTCCTGCTAAACAAGTGTAATTCTGTCCTTTGCACTGGCCGGGGGTATGTTTTATCCTGCAAATTCTCACATTTCTACAAGGGATGTCCCACCTTGGGCATCTGAACAGGTGGCAACCCTAGTGGGGAGATGTGCATGGTGGACAGCTGTTCCAACCTGCGTAGTATGTTTTGCATGTCTGTGTAGTCACAGAACAGTACCATGACTACACATACATGTTTTGTCCAGATGTGTACAGTACTGGACACCGTACATGCGGTAAACAACTCTGGGTTTCAACAGGTTACTTATCCCACGCTGGGATGTACACACATTTTGGCGTGTAAACATGAATGCGCTGGCAGCATTTGATTTACGAACTGTGATGGGATGTTTACAAATGTGGATAGCATATTTGCAATCCTGACACTGCCTAGATCTATACTTCCTACTACATATGGAGAATACTCGCCATGTGTAGTGTACCGGCCGCGCTAAGGCTGGTAGCTGATTTGGTGACATTCGACATGGGTGCGGGTTATGTGCTATACAGGGGTTAAGAAAGTTAGTGCGACAGCATTTTGCATGCATGGGTTCTACTTTTGGATATCCCGTTCCGTGATATAGCATCCTATGTGTATGTGCTGGTTACGCTCCTGTTCGCGTGTATAGCACATCTTTAATATACATATGTTTGTGTGTGTTTGGTATACAATTGGACTGTCAGGTTTCTTTACGGGGTTGTTATATAGCCACAACTGCCCAGCTGTGTACTATCACTACCACTGTGGGACTGCTGGTGACCATGCCCATGAGGCTAGACGTGTGTATTACGGCGCCATTGACATAATGCGCTTCACTTCCACTGGGTATAACTACTGACAGTGCAGTACACACGGACACACATTTATTTTAAATATCATTTGTTCCATGGATGGAAACTCATATTGTGTTGCATGCATTTCTGTTTGGTTCTCCATTTTGTGTGGCCGGAACTGTCTTGCATGCTTTTGCATAGTATACGCTTCATTATCCACTTGACACTGATAGGTGCGACATTATTGCAGGCAGGCTATAATATTCAGCAGTTTAGGGGTTGCTCATCGCCAGCCGACATTGACACGCCCGGCGCAGCTTTTAGTAACGCCCCATGCACTCGCCAAGACGCAGGTCCTATGCACGGACGTGGTGGCAGCGACCTTCTTCATTAATATTATGCATATGGCGCCACTACACCATTTATACGCTGCACGGCCGGGCGCAGAGGCCTTACACCGCCTTGGCGCTGAGCTTCATGAACGGGGGTAAATGTCACATACAGTGCTACAATTGCTGCTTGAAAATTCTTTTGGTCTTTAAGACATGTTTACAATTGGTACAATGACTACAAGGTACACATCCACAAGTTTATCACCCAGCAAAGTGGTTTGTGTGATTTGTAACAACATTGATTGTGAATGGTGTTTGTAATGATTAAAGTAAGTACCTAGGTTTTACCTTTCTGTTCTAAAGGAAAAAAGAGCAATTTAGTGGTATCACAGAAGACAATGGAGGATCAAAGCATGGATTGTGAATATTCCACTTATTTTAATAATATTAGTGAATTCGCCCAATATTCCCTATATAGTGTGGTGTAAATCTGAGTGAAGCGGCTCTGAAGAAGAGCCTCGGTTTCTGTTTATAAGTGAGCAGATCATCCCTGCTCAGTTGTGATGCATACCTTTAGCAATAGTGACATGGCCTGGTTTATATCCCCTCATTGTTAAATCTATGTACTAAATCCTGGCTATATGAATGAAAATGTTGTCATTTGAGCAATAACACGCTCATATCGTAATAAACTGGAGACTTCAGGAATATTCCTGGCTTATATGTTTTGATGAAAGCTGGATGCGGACTGGATTGCGTGTATTGAGAGGAAATTTTCTGAATACCTCAGTGTTGAAGGAGTTATCAGGATTTCTTGTGATCTTAACATCCAAAAAAGTGATAACATTTTGGTCATAATTAATTGTAAAGTGTAACCCCCATTTGTTATCATTCAGGTATTCCACAAATTAATGTAGATATTCAATATCAGCCCTCCACACCATTCAGCAATCATCCAAATACCTACTCCAGATATAAATTTCAGGTAGATATAAATTGTGCGTATCATCATAGATGATCTGATCTTCAATGTATGCCATGTATAGATCAGCATAAATGGGTGCAAATGAAGCCTCATAGCAGTGCCCTTCTTAACTTGTAGGTAACACTGTTTGTCATAGAACACATTCTTAGTTAGCACATGTTCTGCTAAAATGCTCAAAAATGTATTAAAGCTAGGTTTGTACATATTAGATTTTTCGAGCCAGTATTTGATGGCATCCAACCCTGCCCAATGAGGTATATTAGTGTACAATGAACTCACATCAAGGGTGCAAAGCCACCAGTCTTTTTCAATCTGCATGTCATTGATAATACTGAGAAACTGTGTGGTATCTTGTATCCTGGATCTGACTCATGAGAGTAGAGGTTTGAGATGTTTAGTCAAGTATTCAGACAAAGGTTCAGTAAGAGAGCCAGTACCTGCTACAATGGGTCTACCTGGTGGATGTGCAAGATCTTTATGAATTTTTGGTAAAAAATAGATATATTGCCTGGCTGGATCAGAAATAGTAAGATGTTTCAAAACATTAGGTGTAATAATACCATTTTCAACAGCCAAATTCAAAAATATATCAATTTTCTGTTTAAACGTCGGGTCAAGAGGCATCCTGGTGTAGTACCTAGCATCATCAAGCTGTCTATGTGCTTCTTTATCATAATCCATCCAATTTGTTTGTCTATTCACCATGGACCTTAAAAACATTTTCTCTGGTCTCTCCTCTGATAGGGAGGACCTGGCAGTATTTGGTATTGGGACATCTTCTCATAGCTCAAATGACCTGAACATTGTTAATTCTTCACAATGCTGTGAAAAATTGTTCCTTGAACTTAATAAACAAATGAGGATGCTCAGGTCTTTTGTATGGCATTTCAAGTTGTTTAAAGCTTATTTAACCAAAGGTATAACTCCAAGAGGCTTGAGGGTCAGGATCCAGGATCCAAGACACTACACAGTTTCTCAGTATTATCAATGACATGCAGATTGAAAAAGACTGGTGGCTTTGCACCCTTGATGTGAGTTCATTGTACACCTAATATCATACCCTCATTGGGCAGGGTTGCATGCCATCGAATACTGGCTGGAAAAATCTAATATGTACAAACCTGGCTTTAATACATTTTTGAGCATTTTAGCAGAACATGTGCTAACTAAGAATGTGTTCTTCTATGACAAACAGTGTTACCTACAAGGTTATAAGGCACTGCTATGGGGCTTCATTTGCCCCCATTTATGCTGATCTATACATGGCATACATTGAAGATCAGATCATCTATGATGATACGCACAATTTATATCTACCTGAAATTGATATCTGGCGTAGGTATTTGGATGATTGCTGGATGGTGTGGAGGGCTGATATTGAATATTTACATGAATTTGTGGAATACCTGAATGATAACAAATAGGGGTTACACTTTACAATTAATTATAACCAAAATGTTATCACTTTTTTGGATGTTAAGATCACAAGAAATCCTGATAACTCCTTCAACACTGAGGTATTCAGAAAATTTCACAACACCTTGCTCCACGCATCCAGCTTTCATCCAAAACATATCACCAGGAATATTCCTAAGTCTCAGTTTATTCGTATGAGACGTAATTGCTCAAATGACAACATTTTTCATTCATATAGCCAGGATTTAGTACATAGATTTAACAATAGGGGATATAAACCAGGCCATGTCACCATTAAGTTAAAAAGGTATGCAGATCACAACTGAGCAGGATGATCTGCTCACTTATAAACAGAAACCAGGCTCTTTCTTCCACTTCACTCAGATTTACTACCACCTATGGCAGGAATATTGGGCAATTCTACCTTCAATATTATTAAAAGAAATTGGAATATTCTGTCCGCTGATCCTGCATTGTCTTCTCCTTGTGATACCAACTAAATTGCTCTTTTTCCTTTAGAAAAGGTAAAACCTAGGTACTTAAATCATTACAAACAATACCATTCACAATCAATGTTGTTACAAATCACACAAACCACTTTGCTGGGTGATAAACTTATTGATGTGTACCTTTGTGGTCATTGTACCAATTGTAAACATGTCTTAAAGACCAGCTATTCTTTTCAAGCAGCAATAAAGTGCACTGTATATGACATTAAATTTTTACATTGCGTAATAGTGACTGATAATTTATATGGCATGCTGCGTAGTTGCCGCCTGTTCTTTTATGTAGGACAGACATCGAGGCCATATCTAAGTTACGCAGTATCCTCAGAGCATCTAAGTACATGTTAAAATGTAAAAACCCAGTGATGCTGCTTTAGATAAAACATACATTAAAAACACCCTACAGCAAGGTTTCACTTTTTGTTATTGACAAAATTTAGGTAGATCATGCAGTGAAATCTGGCTGGTATAAAAAATTAGATATTAAAGAGAAAAAAAATGGATAATTAAGCTAGGTGCTCTTTTTATCCAGGACTTAATGAACATCTTTGAATGTCTTATTTATGTTTTATTTTTATTCATGAGTCTCACCAATCATGTTTGATTATTTTTGCTTCTAATTAACATTTTTGCATTAAAGGACTTCCTTTGCTTGCTGTTTTACTCACACTGGAAGAAGGCTAAGCTTAACTCTATGCCTAAACCGTCTGTCTGTGAGATTCTAAGTCTCTTATAACAGTCTGAGTAATAAACTATTTATTCACAGCCAGTCCAGTTGTTGGCTTCATTTTTTCCTTTCAGTGAGCACGCTTCCAGACACAGGCAGTAAGTGGTGCAAAACATCACCTTGATAAATGAGACATGCAGCAGAAACTTAAGGGGACCTTGACATCAGTG
>NC_056736.1:464291796-464338196 GCF_019279795.1 Protopterus annectens
AAGATTTTCAGTTGGTAACAACATTTAAATTTTTTTTTGAAAAGCCCCAAGATACATTAGATTTGTTTTTAAAGATTTTAAAAGAAGAATCACTGTCTTCTATTTTAAATTTTGTTTTAGAGAATTTTATTTATTTATTTATTATTTAACATTTGTTAACCAGGAAAGTGCAACTTGGAATGAAGCCAAGAACGAAGAAGATGAAGAAGCTAACACTTTCTCCATTTGAACCAGTTAATCTGAATAACTTGAGGTTCTTAACATGGAAAATAATTTTACTGATTGCTCTGACCTCTACAAGAAGGGCATCTGAGTCAACCCTTTCTTATTTTCCATAGGGACAGGGTTTCTTTGAGAGCTAATCCTTCTTTTATGCCTAAATTGGTATCCAAGTTTACTTTAAGCCAAGCTATCCATCTCCGTATTTTCTTTCCTGAACCAAAAATTGAAGGAGAAAGGATACTCCATACATTGTTTTTTCACATTCAACTGAGGTGATATCTTGACAGAACTAAATCTTTCAGATCTTCAAATCAGTTGTTCATTTCCTGTGAAGGTAAGAAGGGACAACCTGTGTTAAACAGACTATTTCCAAACAGACTATTTCCAAATGGTTGTCTACACTCACCAGAACAAACCTATTTCGGACAGGGTCAAGGTCCACTCTACCAGGGCCCTTGCTTTATCTATGGCTTTTTGGAAAGGGTTCAATTCTGGAAGTATTCTAGAAGCTGCTCCTTTGTCCTCTACACATACTTTTACCAAGCACTGTAAGCATCATTTCTTCTTTAGGTCCAGATCAGACTTTGGTAGGACCACATAATTTCTTCTCTAGGTCCAGATCAGACTTTGGCAGGACTATTCTGCATGGTTTCCTGGATCCTTCTCCTTCCACCTCCCGAATGTAGTTAGTGATGTTATACATGTAGCTACAACTACTGCAGCAGTGATCAATATGATGAACATAGTACAACGGTATAACTAATGTAACATAATAGTATATGTTTGAATGATCACTGTTGCAGTAGCCATTCCCTCCCTCCACCTCCCTTGTTTTTTTTGTGTTTTTTTTATGTCAAGGTGTGGACATTTATTTGTTGTTGTTCCTAGTATTGTGCTTTCAGAGCTCAGCCTCCCTTTCCATTTTGGCAGCAAAGCTCTGAAGAGCTTTGCACCAAAGCATCTCTTTTATTCATCTTAGATCAAGCTGAATGACAGTTTGGGTGCATGGAAGGTGCCCTGAAGCTAACCGGGTGTTATATTCTTTACAGGATATAACCCATATAGCTAAGGCTACTGCAGTAATGATCATTCAACCATCTACTCTTATGGTAAGTTTACTTACACAACTGCACTTCCTAATCAATAATTTAAGACAGGAAATCATATGAGTGTGGAGAAAGACTATGTAAATTACTGGTATTCAAATTATAAGAGAAGTGGGAATGTATGATATATGGTCTTATATTCATTAATACGTTGGTTAGGCATTGGGCAGGATTCACGAAACCTCCATGTAAGAGTTAACATGTCTTACACGGAGGCTGCAGTTAAATGGTATGACGTCAGCATGCCATGCATATTCATGAGGGCATGCTGAATCACACCCTAGGTTAACACGGTCCGTGTAGGAAAGTAGGGGGCGTGTCCGAATGACGAGTTCTGCAAAGGGACACGCCCCCAGAAGAGTCAGAGTCCTGAAAGTAAACTACCACGAGCGAGTCCACGGAAATGTCAAGAAACACAACACCACACATGCCCCCACAGACTATAAACCCAACTGTAATGTAAAACGTAAAAATAACAGTTTAATTTTTTTTTTATAATTTCAAAAATGTTTGCCCGTAGTTGCGCTTGTTTGCTCGGGTATGCCCTCCGCTCAGCCACAGTTAGCAGTCATTGAAAAGCATATAAGATCTAAATATGCAAATTAAGCCAAGCAGCAATAGCATAGCGGTAGAGACATTGTCCAAAGAGGAGGTAGTCACGGTTCGAGCCCCCACAACATCATTTTCTATTTTTAGTTAAATAAGCATGAAACAATCCCCTGACATATATGTATATATATATATAACTATAATTTATTTAAAATGTAATGAAATGGGCCATGTATTTTTGAAGAAATCCGACACAATAAAATAAAAAAAAATTTTATAAGTGCCCATAGCTGAGCAGCGCTCTAACAAGCTGAGTATGACTGCCCGCAGGTGAGCAGCGGTTTAACACGCTTAAAATGGGTGCCCGTAGCTGAGCAACACTTCACACAGCGTAATATGCGTGCTCATAGCCAAAAAACGCGTTACCCAGCATAAGCCGTTTGTGTGGAGCTGCACAGCTCGCCAACCGGCTTACCAACGGGCAACATTGAGCAAGCTGTATCAAAACCACCTTTACACAGACACACCTCCTAGCCTGTCTAGACAGTAGTAAAATAAAAAAAAAGCAACGGTTAGGCTTGAACCCAGGATACTGTGCACCATAGTCAAAGTACTAAACCACTAAGCCATGACAGTCATACTGAGAAATGCAGTATTAGCATATATATAGGAATGAATGGAAATAGAAGCATGAAAAAGCAGGTTTTTATAAGCTGATACATGTCAAAAATGGCCAATCACAGATAAGTGTGGGAAAACCGGCATATATAAGCCCCATAGGCGGGAATACACAGCATAACTGATTGTGGAACCCATTTGCAGCAGGATGGCAGGTGTAGGAGAGGGCAGTCGCTTCTGAGCACAGAGGTGGGGTGTTGAGGAGTCCAAATATATGGTTTGGCTCCTAGTCCACGATCATGAGGCTCAACTCATGCAGGGCCAGGTTCACTGGGGCGCATACAAGGCAGAGGCATGGAACCGGTTGGCACATGATCTCACCAGTACCACAGGCATACCAAGGACCGGTGAACAGGTCCGGTACCACCATGCAGACCTGAAGAGACGTAAGCAGGACCAACTGAACCGTTGGATCCAGGAGGCCCGGCAAATGCCCAATGCCCCACTACTGAGTAAGTATCCATGTAATTAAGTATGTAAGAAATTATCTTAGCCTATATTATGGAGATGTATGTTCCAATATTACTTCATTTATATCACAGCTGCAGGTGTCCGTTCTATGAATCGGCGAGCCTATGCTGATAGGCTGGAAGGGTTGCCACCAGGCAGGTTAGTAATTATTTTGCTGGAATTGTTATAGAGTATAAGTGAGACAGCTTGTAAAAGAGTTCAGTGTTGTTACATATTAATAAAGTTCAAATAAGCCTAGAAGAAAGATTCTGCTAGTACTGTATGATTAGATAAGTGATGCAGCCTGTAATCCAGAAATAAACATTAAACAAGTGTGAAATAGAGATTTTCCACCTGTATTGTAATATCAGATAACTGCTTCAGCCTGAAAATGACTGGTAAACAATCTACAGAGGATAGACATGTGTCAAATACATCCCCTTTTAAAATCTGCCATATGAAATAAGTGAGTCTGTTGGAAAGGATTGTTATAACAAGTAAGAAATGTTAATAACGCCTAGAATTCAGTACCATCATGAATTGTAAAAATAAAACAAGTGAGAGTGTGAGAAAGAGGTATGAATTGACCAAAAAAGCTGTAATAAGTCTAGAATAAAGTTATACTGCAGTCAGTACATTATGAAATGAATGAGACAGCCACAACCAAAGAGTGAAATGGGTTTAATAAAGTACTGAACCTGGAATGTGTCTGTCCCACAATTTGGATATGTTGCTGTACCCTTGCATTATGGAGATAGTATGGTTGTATGAAATACTGAACATCCACAGTTGTCTACAGCCATATAAATCAAATGTAGCAGGATGCTGTACCTGAACACAGCCAGATATGAACATGTATGAATAAAAATGGAATGTATATTAATGTAGCAGTAACATTCCCATCACCAACATTCCTAAGGTTACATATAGGAAACTGTACTAAGACATGTAGGGTATATATATCTGCAGCTACTAGAAATGTACAGCATATGTATAGGTAGTTTAAGTTGTTAATGTAATATTTCTTCACCCTACCCTATTTCACAAACAATGCCATTCCACACCAAACTAGGTATGTGTATTCACAATTAATTCCCATGGACATTTGTCCTGTTGGTTCATACATATCTGCATGTATGTTGATGCATGTGCCCTGTTCACATATCCAAACCTGATGGCCTGTTGCCATCAATCAACACTGCATGCTGTTGGATTGTGCACTGTTGTTCTAAATATGCATGTGTTATGCTTGCTGTTCAATGTTTGGAATTCATGGGTGTTTGGTTAATGGGAGTACTGATGCATGCTGTTACAACTAATTTTGAATAGTGTTGTTTGTAACTAACCCAAAATGTCATAAAATACTGCTAAACATAGGACAACAGGGAAGGCGGGTTCCAGCGGACCCACCTCTCCCACCTCAGCTGGCGAGTGCACCTGGCACAAGTGCCCAGGCCGGAACCTCCTCTGGTGGCCCTGTGCCACCTTTGGGTGGAAGCGCTGTAGGGGATGGGGCTCATCCCCCCTCTGCAAGCGTGGCCAGAGGAGAACATCCACTCACCCTCCAAAGTGTCCTGTCTGTGGTGCGTAGCAAGATCAGGCATTCTGTGCTTGAACCCCTACGTCAGCTTGAGGCACGGGTGGCGCAACTCACGAGTGTGCCTGCCCATCCTATACAGCCCCCAGCACAGCCCCGTCCTGGGCAGTGAATGCGCAGTGGTAACTGCCCATGGGTGGGGATCTTAGTTCCACTGTTGCCATCTGTGGGCTCATGGGCTCGTGATATCCCAACATCCATCCCCGTCAATTGTGTTTACCCCCCACGTGTCATACTCCGCCCCTGTATGCGTCTTGTCTGTCTTGTCTGTTAACCTCCCCAACCTACCTCCCCAAATATACCTACTTCCTGTACCTCACATTCCACTCTCACCTGAAAAAAAATAAAAAAAGGGCACTCTGTTCCCACAAAAAAATTATGCCCCATATATAGCTGCCCATTTTGCAGACATGTCTGCTGGACATGTCAACTGGTAGTTACAATTGGCTGTACAACATATTTTGTTGTCCTCACCCCTCTCTCAGGGGTGGAAGGTTTCAAATTTCACACCAAATTACACACATACGTACAGCTGTTGCTGATAAAGAAATGGGCAGCTATGGGCCTTTCCTACATCCTTCCTGCAAATCCCGAGCTTGTTTTCCTACTGTCCTACCCTCTTTGTGCCCCCTTTTTCACCACTTTCCTAACTCCCCATTTTCCTTTCTTTAAAAGAAATCAGTGTGGGTGTGCGTGAGAGTAAGCACTTTTAAGCAGCAGTCAGCGGGTGTGTGCTTGTCTGCGCTTAGCTAAGTGTGTGTGCGCGAAGCTAAGCGGCACTGTGCATGCATGAGCACCATGCAAACCAGCGCAAACCCACTTACAACTGCTTAAAAGTGCCTTAGTCACTCTGAATGACAAGGCCTGTAGTCTGCTCAGCAGAAAAATAAAATTCCCCTGTCAGTCTCGAACCCAGGAAACACTAGTCTGCATGACTTACCGCTAAGCCATGACTGATATACAAGAACTTTGTGCTGAAAGCAATATATCATGAATTAGAAGGACTGAATGTAAAGGGAATATAGGAAGGCTATTACACAAAGCTTGTTTCTTGTATCTTTACTGGCAATTCTTGTGGAATTGCATTACATTAGTGTGATAAGAGAAACAGCCATGCTAGTAGGTAATAATGTTACAGTAGCACCTTGCAAACCCCACACAGTATCAGAGCAGGATAAACACCGCCATATTTGAATAGGTAAGAGGCCAGACCTCCCAACTGTGACTGACTTACAGGGATGTCCCTGATTTGCAAACAAATGTTAACTGTGCCCCACTGACTCCCTGTGAAATGTACTAACAGTAGGCAGAAAGGTGGGGAATCCCACGTAATGGTAACTGTCAATAAGTTAAAGTAGACACTACTTGCATGTCAGAAATGGTGTAGTAATACATATGTTCAAAATACCCCACAGTCACAACTGCAGAATATCTGAAATATATCATGGGTGTATCCCAATGATATGTACCATTCCCTGAGGCTGCTCAAATATATACCTGAGAGTATCTGAGGCCTGCAAGTGTCAGAAACACACAGGCATATCAGGTTGTCTGCTGTTACACACTCTGCGAATAGCTGTAGAATTGCTTTCACAAGCACAGCCTCATGTAGGAGTACAACCCAGAAATATCAAATGATGTAGCCATCTAATAAACTAAGGACAGTATAGCAGTTTTCAAGCACTGCATGTGCCTGATATTCATAACTGTTAGTACAAAGTACAAGGCCCCACTACTGCTCAGCAGCAAAATAAGATACCATTGTAAGTGTCAAACCCCACACCTTGGCCTCACCAGACTGCATGCAGTGCCACCAAACCACACCAAACATATAAGAAATTGCTGCTGAACGAAATATATCATGCATTACAAGGAGTGAATGTAAATGGAAAATAGGAAAGCCATAGCAACACATTCCAGTAAAGACAAATAGCAGGCCTTCAAGGAGTGAATGTAAAGGCTAAATAGTGAAGCCATAGCAAGAAATTGCAAGAGCTACTGTTGTATACCAGTTAATCCACAAGTCCCACAGGAAAGTACATACTCCCATGTAAACAGTATTAGCATTATTAGGTGTGAGTTAACATACACACTGAGAAGAATAAACTGGAAGAAGCAACAGTCAGGTTTCAGTACAACATCTATTTCAGTGGCTACAACACAGCCTTAGATATGAGAGACATACCAACCTTTTGACTCACACAACAGTGTCCACAGCAAACCAGCATGGTCCCCACCTTGAAAAACTGAAAGGCCTACACCTACTTAACCTAACATTTTATAGCACTGTCCTGAAATCACAGTGAGAACTGCAATTACCACACAGCAGGCTGCATGCAATTAGTAAATGCTGGCCAACAATTGGTGCAGAGGCCATCACATGCACATGTGCAGATACCTACAAAAGCTGTCTGTACTCCCAGTCCACACATGCAATAATATCATTGCAGCAACTGGAGGGAGAGAGAGAGACAGACAGAGAGAGAGAGAGAGACAGACCAAAAAAAAAAAGCCATCAAGACAGCAGCAAGCCAGCCAGCAGCAAGCCAGCCAGCCAGCATCAAGCCAGCCAGCAGAAAGCCAGCCAGCAGCCATCCAGCAGCAAGCCATCTAGCAGCAAGCCAGCCAGCCAGCAGCAAGCCAGCCAGCAGCAAGCCAGCCAGCCAGCAGCAAGCCAGCCAGCAGACATCCAGCAGCAAGCCATCCAGCAGCAAGCCAGCCAGCCAGCAGCAAGCCAGCCAGCAGCAAGCAATCCAAAAATGCTGTCAGAAACAAAGGTAATGTAAACTACATAATCTAATAATCTACATATTGTGAACCCTCCATATGTGTTAGCAGTCTGTATCTATATGTATATTAAGATGTGCATAGGGCAAGGGACATACTGCAACTGTTAGTGAAGGCTGGACATACATATGTAGTTGAAAGTTACTATGTGCACATATCAATGTAGGTTGTAGTACAACGTACAATGTAGGTTGTACAGCAATGGATGTTTAGAAGTATGTTAGTGTGTGTATGTATATATATATATATATATATATATATATATATATATATATATATATATATATATATATATATAAATATATATATATATATATATATATATATATATATATATATATATATATATATATATATATATATATACATAGATAGATAGGTATGTATAAATAGATAGACATGTATAGATAGATAGATAGATAGAATATGTATATACATATATATGTAATAGACACATACATATATACATATCTATAGATACATGCACATATACAGACAGATATGAATGTCTATAGATATGTATATATATATATGAATATCTCTCTCTCTCTCTCTCTCTCTATATATATATATATATATATATATATATATATATATATATATATATATATATGTATATTTATAGACTGAGAGAGGCACATGTGGGCAGATGTATTGCAACAGGTGCCTGGTGACAAAGGCATGGACTGAACACCAGTGTGGATACTGGAGTACCATACCCAATTCCAAAACACTTTAACCACTAACCACCACATAGGTGGTTTCCTGCCTACTACTGGATGTGTCAGAAGGGAACATGGGAAACAAGTGTACAATAGCCTCCCCTTTGATATTCACAGTGGCACACTAGTCTTGTAATCCCTGTACATGGTACGTGTCATCACAAATGGTGTGTCAGCTAGGGAAATTTAGGTCACTGTACCCCTCTACACCTCACAATGTCCTACACGGTATGTACTTCCCATGACAACTACAGCAAGGGAAGAGGACACATACATACCTAACAAAAAGTGATAATGCCCTCAAACACATTCCCTATGCAGAGTGACTGACAAAACCACAGATAGAGTGCCTTTCATACTACCTACACAGAGGTTACCACTGCTGGATATACAGAGTTATGTCACACCCATACCAGTTGTCCAACCACCATGGTAACACCTCACAATCTGTCCAGCCAAAATGACCTATGGCCCTCATCCTTGTCACCGCAGTAAAGAGCACATGCTGGAAGTACAGGTTCCTATCCACAAATAAGCCACACCCTGGACTAAACCCCCCAGCATTAACAAGCAAGGCTCCTTATTAGTAGATGTCAGACATACCTGTGATGAATGTTATGCAGATAGGTAATATGCCGTATGAGTCACCTCTGTGTAACTGTGTGAAAGGAGCAAGTACAATCACATTACATGTGTCCCAAGGGGCAGGGTAGCATAACACTATGCTGCCATAGGCCCAGGGCCAATAGCATAGTACCTACCTATGACACAATGCACACACACATGTAGTCATTGCAATACCAACTATGTGAGGTGGAATGAGTGTGCCACTGACTGTGTGCAAGGTCTGTAATGGTGTGATTGCTCAGCATGACTTTGTGTCTGTCATGGTAGTGTGTGTCCTCAGTGTGAGGCCAGAGAAAGATGTGTCAGTTATTGGGATACAAACATACTACATTGCCATATTTTGTGCTGTGGTTTCCTGTATATGACTGTGGTGTAGGTAGGGGTATGGCAACAAAGACTAGGGTGGATTACCATTGAAACTGTAACTGTGCATTGCATGGGATGACAATATTCCCCATCCATTAGCTTGATACATACCCCCAGTGTGAGGTTGTGCATTGGACCTCAAACAGTGTGCCGAGTGCTGGTGTATACTAGTTTGTTGTATGGAGTGTGGCAGGCACTGTCACACAGTTGTTGGCTGAGCACTGATATGTGTTAATTTACATGTGTATCCCCTGACAGACAGACAGATGCTATATATGGCAGTTCAGTGATATCAGTACAGTAGAGTATTATGTGTGCCATATTACTTGCTCACATATTTTTCTTTTCCTTCCCGGATGATGGTGCATCAGTGCAACCCCTGTTATTCAGCTGCAGAGGATGAGGAGATACACCAGAGCCTGGTGCAGGATTTTTCCACACTGTTTTCCCGGACCAGCCAGAACCAGCAGGAGAGGGCTGCACTGTGGCAAGACCTTGTCCATCAGGTAAATGACATAGGCATGCATAACCGGACATATGAGCAGGTACGCCATCACTGCAGTGATTTAATTAGAAATGTCCGTCAGCGTGTGTCTGATATCCACAGACAACAGCTTGCCACAGGTGGTGGGGTACCTATCCACCCCCCCCCCTCACCAGACTGGAGGAGCTCCTCCTAAGTGTTGTGGCTTCAGGCCAACAACAACAACATCCACAGACATGTATCATGATGGAGGCTGGAGCCACCCAGCATGTGGACATGGAGTGTGCAGGTAACATGCCATATCTGTAGTTGAGTGTTGTCTGCACTGGTAGTTTATGCATGTGTGAGATGTGTACTGTGTGTGTAGCTGTTATCCTGGAAATTCTTGTGCAAGATTGATATTCTGAATATCATCAGTACACCTGTGAAAGCCAAATCCATGCTGGTGAGTGTGTAATAACAATACTATTAATACTAATGATAATAATAGTAATAATACCCTCAAACAGTATTGTGTATGTGTTGGATTGCAGGTGTGTGTGTATTTGTATCTCATGTACTGAGGAGTGTGCATGTGTGCACGTGTGCATGTGTGCATGTGTGCGTGTGCGTGTGCATGTGTGCATGTGCCCATGTGCATGTGTGCATGTGCCCGTGTGCATGTGCCCATGTGCATGTGAGCATATGTGCATGTGTGCATGTGTGTATGTGCCCGTGTGCCCATGTGCATGTGCCCATGTGCATGTGTGCATGTGCCCATGTGTGCATGTGTGCATGTGCCCATGTGCATGTGTGCATGTGTGCATGTGCCCGTGTGCATCTGTAATAACATTGTGTACACATCGTAAAATGTGTTTCCTGTCTTCCTCTCACAGGTTCTGATGTCGCTCTGTTGGCGTGCAGCAGGGAACCTGAAGCCACTGCTGGGGATAGTGATAATGATGATACATGTGTAATGGCACAGGGAGGTGTGACAGGGTCTGTTGTTGGTCAGCCAATCAACAGTACACAGCAGTCAACCCCATCAATACGCACAGTCATCCTGCCGATACATCCATTGTCACCAATGTCCTTAGCTGAGGGACAGCATACAGTGGGCATTGACCAGGGTAATGTGGTATCAGTGGCACATGCATCCCCTCACAGCAGCCATGGCCAGAGTCCTGACATTGTACCACACAGGCAGATGTCCAGGGGTTCTCGTGGGAGCATCCATGGTCGTACTGCCCCTGTCAGACATGCCCACAGAGGTCTTTCAACCTCAGCTATGTTCCGGGCTGTAATGCAGGCACAGGCACATATGGAACGGTGCACCAGACAGGGTCTGAGGGAGCATAGAGCACATAGCACTGCTATGAATGACACTATGCGTGACATAGCGGCTGCCATCCGTACTGTCGGCGAGGACATTGACAGACATTGGGGGGACACATTAGATCTGTTCCACAACTACATGTCCATGAGCCAGGGCAATGCAGGATGGTTGAGGCGTCGACGTGGACGTATGCCAGCAACATCAGCAGCTGGCAGTTGTCGCGGACGACAACAAACCCGCAGCCACTTCCATAGTGCCAGTACCAGCCCCAGCAATGCTGGGTCTGTGCTGTCATCAGACCGCCCTAGAAGACCACATGCACATGGATCTGGACAGTCTCAGCAGGGACATTTGTCCAGTCATCAACCAACTGCTTCTGATGACAGTACTCAGTCTGGCTTAGTACCTGATACTGTCTGTAGCACCCCTG
This sequence comes from Protopterus annectens, assembly GCF_019279795.1. Classification (NCBI taxonomy): domain Eukaryota; kingdom Metazoa; phylum Chordata; order Ceratodontiformes; family Protopteridae; genus Protopterus; species Protopterus annectens. Next base: position 464,303,130 of record NC_056736.1, read on the forward strand.
CCAGGCACAGGTACCGTGTCCGTGGCCAGAGACAGTGATCTGTATGACCTGGCAGGTACAGTCTGTGGCTGTCCACAAACACCCGTATATGGCAGCCATGAGGTGGAACTGTGTGCATGCATACACACATGCATAATGCTAACACCTAGGGCTAACACATACACACACACACTGCATCAACATTGCCCCATGTTGTACTGTTGTCCCTCACTAACAAACACACACACATACATGTTGATTGGATGTGTCAATGGCAGACTCTGGCATACCAAGTACACACCCTGTGCATATGATGAAACTGTGCCACCTCCTGCAATCTGTAACATTGATGCAGGAACAGAATAGCATGGTGCTGATGCACAGGGTGACTACATAGAACTGTAGTAATATTATCATGTTGTTAACAGTACAGTGTAATGATATCATTGTGGGTATATCCCAGCATGCCTGATGCATTAACAGTATGATTGTCATTGTAGTTTTTTATACACCAGTGTTAATTCCAACAGTGTAATGTCTGCACATCTTTGCATTCTGGTGGTAAGGCTGAAAACACAAACCCACCTACATAGGTAGCACAGGGGATAAGAAAATGGAAGTAATGATACTCAATGCCAGACATGTAAACCGCAAGATGCATTCAGTCCAAACTGTACTCAGCATGGAGAATGTTGATATCTGTGCAGTGACAGAAACCTGGTTCAAGGCTCCCAAGAGCACCCTAGCACTACCAGGTTACACCTCATACCATGCTTTACAGCCCCAAGACATGGAACTAACTATGAAAGGAGGGTGAGTATCAATAAATGTCAAGGATACCCACACCTCAGGTTGGTGCCACAGCATGAAGCATCACAGACTATCCACGTGCAACTAACAGTGGGTAAAACTGCCTTCCAGTTCATAGCCTGCTACAGACCTCCCTCCTAAACCCAGGAAACCCACTTGGCCTACTTAAGAACACATGAATATATGAAGATGTCTCCAAACAACATTATATTGGGCAACTTCATCTACCCACACATAGACTGGGAGCATTACTGTAGCTCCAACACCCTAGGCCAAAGGTTCCTAGAATTCATAAACTCAAATGCTATGGAACAACTTGTTACCACTCCCACAAGAGGGGAAAACATACTGCACCTGATCATCACCAACATGGGGACTCTATGCTCCAGACCAGAAGTGTATCCCTTACTGGTAAGATGACACCATAGAGTAATCTCACTGTATATCCACATACCAAACGCAGCCCCTGCACAGGAAACCACAGTGAAAAAGTTGTGTAAAGCAAATTCCACACAGCTCAAAACCGAGACAGAGGTGGAATCCTTCAAAGCCCCTGGGCCTGTAGAAAATACGGCCCACACTGCTGAATCCTTTATAAATGCATTCTATGAACACCTCCAGGAATGCACAGATCATGCAATTCCAAATATAACCAAGACCCAATCCTCCAAAGACAGGCATCCTTTCTGGTGGAGCCCAGCCACATAACAGAAAACAATAGAAGGAGGAAGCTACTACATGATCGACCAATATCCCACAAAGGTAAGGCATCTCTGATCAGTATTTGGACAAAAATTACGGGCACGCATAAAATCATCTAAGGCCAGCTTCAAAAGAAATATTGCACAAGACACTAAGGATAATCATAAGGCTTTCTTTACTTATGTTAGGAATCTGGGTGGGAATTCCCACCTAGATATGCTCAGAAGTTGTCCTAAATGACACAGAATACACCACAGTCACATACATTGCCAACATCATTGCTGACAGGTTCAGCACAAACATCTCACCCCCTCCCCACCACAAGGGCAAATATATATCCCAGCAGAGTGATGCCCCCCTGACGTCTGAGATGCTCAGTCGCCCTCTCCAAACCAGAAACACAGCATCAATGGGAGCAGACAGTGTCCCAGGCTGCATCCTACATGAACTCCAAGAAGAACTAAACACAAACATAAAACTACTGTTCAATCCCAGCCTTACTACAGGATATGTAGCCAAGGAGTGGCGTACAGCAAAAGTGATCCCTCTCCACAACGGTGATGCCTCAACGGATCCTGGAAACTATTGCCCTGTACACCTGACTAGCTTGGTCTGCAAAGCTATGGAAAGCATCATCATAGACCTCATAAATAAAATTATTGGGGACCTACAGACACTGGATCCTACCCATTTCGGCTTTGTTGAGGGCACATCCTGCCTCTTAAACCTGGTTGATGTCTTTGAAACAGTCACCAAGGCCAGTGACGAGGGGAAGGTGTTCAACACAGCCTACCTGGACCTCGCAAAAGCCTTCGATAAAATACCCCACTCAGGCATTATAGAGATGCTCACCAGCATAACTATAAACCCCTATGTCACTAGATGGATTGCAAACTGGCTCATGGACAGAATAAAATGAAGCCAGCAACTGGATGGCTGTGAATAAATAGTTTATTATTCAGACATTAGAAAGACTTCGATCTCACAGACCGGTTTCGGCATAGAGTTAGCTTAGCCTTCTTCAGTGTGATAAAACAGCAAGCAAAAAGGAAGTCCTTATTTACATTATTATAAATAAGTAGCTTCTGGATTATGCATATTATGCATATTATTCATGCTTAGATAAAATGAAATTTTTTTTTAGAAATAAATCAGCTATTTAATAATAACTCAATTTGCTATTGCACAATTTAACAACAAGTCTGCTATTTAAACAACTGAATTCATTATTGCACTATTTTGTCTGAACTAGGGTGTATGTACTTAAATATGTTTTCTGAGGCCATTACAGAAGTCTTTTGGATAACATCACTGATGAATATTCTTTAGTAATAAGAAGGCCTTTGGCATTTGTCTGGCCTCTTAACTATATATTACTCCCTATTTTTGCTTGGTCATTCTAGCTCTTATTTTTTATGACAATAGAGTGATTCCTTTCAATATATTCTAGTATAATTGTATATTTTTATATGGATATGGATGTTGTGTTAACATACATTCTTGGCTAATAGTTGCCACTCATTTGACTTGATAATGTGTTTTCACTGAGCCTCTTGATGTTATACCCACTGATGATTATTTTTTCACTTGATATGCCTCTTTTCATTTGGGATGCCATCTATCCATGGTGATATTAATGCTTTGCTTTTGTGAATAATCCAACCATTATTGTCCTGACTTGGACGTGGCTTGTGACCTTATTCATATTAAAATATTTTTTACATTTATAAAGTAGGGTGATTGGTCCAATTGCCATTATTGTTCATTTCTGCTAATAAACAGGATGTGGTGTTGAGTTCTTATTTGATACATTTCCAACACAATATTTGTTTGTCTATTCACCATGGACCTTAAAAACATTTTCTCTGGTCTCTCCTCTGATAGGGAGGACCTGCAGTATTTGGTATTGGGACATCTTCTCATAGCTCAAATGACCTTAACATTGTTAATTCTTCACAATGCTGTGAAAAATTGTTCCTTGAACTTAATAAACAAATGAGGATGCTCAGGTCTTTTGTATGGCATTTCAAGTTGTTTAAAGCTTATTTAACCAAAGGTATAACTCCAAGAGGTTTGAGGGTCAAAATCCAGCCTTTGGTAGCAGACCCTGATGACATTTTGTTGAATGAGTGGCATTCTATTCAGCAGGAATGCTCTTTAAAATTTGTTGAATCAGTTTCTAAATACTACACTAGAATTATTGACAAGGAGTCACCTAGGGTTAGTAAACTTGTTGCAGATTGTGAGGGCTATAAGCATGATAGTGTGTTTCCAAGTTTACTATCTAAGCTTAGTTCTGACCTCCTCACTTTTGAAGCACAACTAAAGGATAGGAAACTGAAAAAATTTAATCATGATCAATCTGATTATGAAAAAGGGCAACCCTTTAAACAAACTAAATATGTTAAGTTTGGGAAATCATTGAATACTGATAACCCTCATCCAAAACGCAAGAGGCCAAGATCCATTTTAAAAAAAACATTATGTTCATGATATATATTCTGATAATACTGATGCAGATATTTCTTCTGGCACTGATATTGACACATTGCACACCATGGATTCCCCTTTACCTAAACGCAACAATCTTGGGACCCCTTTAGGTCATGCAGGAAGAGGGGGGGCAGAAAATACCACAAAAGTCACAAGCTTACAGAACTTAATGGAAATGCTTACGAACAAATAAATACTCATGATAATATATCTAACATTTCTGATATTGTTTTAACTGAACAACAAATTACTCTTCTTAATAAAGGACTTTCATTTATACCTAGTTTCTTTGTTTCAGAGGACATTTTTGCTCAAGATGTAGTAAATTTATATAGATTGATTAACTTAAAGCTATTTTTTCAGGACAAACAATCACTTGGCATATCAACTGATGGTTTCAAATACCATCCTTCATCTTTTATGCCTCCCATGCATCCATCAGTCAGCTTATTTCAGCATAGTACTCTCAAAGAACTACATTTTAGCTCTAACACAAGATCACTTTTACCAAACAACATCTCTAAACTTGATATGGCATGTTTGGAGGAGCTTGTTAACAATAAACAAATAGTAATTATTAAAGCTGATAAAGGAGGAGCTGTTGTGGTGATGAATTGGACGGATTATGATAAAGAAGCACATAGACAGCTTGATGATGCTAGGTACTACACCAGGATGCCTCTTGACCCAACTTCTATGTTTAAACAGCAAATTGATATATTTTTGAATTTGGCTGTTGAAAATGGTATTATTACACCTAATACTTTGAAACATCTTACTATTTCTGATCCAGCTAGGCAATATATCTATTTTTTACCAAAAATTCATAAAGATCTTGCACATCCACCGGGTAGACCCATTGTAGCAGGTACTGGCTCTCTTACTGAACCTTTGTCTGAATATTTGACTAAACATCTCAAACCTCTACTCTCATGGGTCAGATCCAGGATACAAGACACCACACAGTTTCTCAGTATTATCAATGACATGCAGATTGAAAAAGACTGGTGGCTTTGCACCCTTGATGTGAGTTCATTGTACACTAATATACCTCATTGGGCAGGGTTGGATGCCATCGAATACTGGCTGGAAAAATCTAATATGTACAAACCTGGCTTTAATACATTTTTGAGCATTTTAACAGAACATGTGCTAACAAAGAATGTGTTCTTATATGACAAACAGTGTTACCTACAAGTTAAGGGCACTGCTATGGGGGCTTCATTTGCCCCCATTTATGCTGATCTATACATGGCATACATTGAAGATCAGATCATCTATGATGATACGCACAATTTATATCTACCTGAAATTGATATCTGGCGCAGGTATTTGGATGATTGCTGGATGGTGTGGAGGGCTGATATTGAATATCTACATGAATTTGTGGAATACCTGAATGATAACAAATGGGGGTTACACTTTACAATTAATTATGACCAAACTGTTATCACTTTTTTGGATGTTAAGATCACAAGAAATCCTGATAACTCCTTCAACACTGAGGTATTCAGAAAATTTCCTCAATACAACACCTTGCTCCACGCATCCAGCTTTCATCCAAAACATATCGCCAGGAATATTCCTATTCGTATGAGACATAATTGCTCAAATGACAACATTTTTCATTCATATAGCCGGGATTTAGTACATAGATTTAACAATAGGGGATATAAACCAGGCCATGTCACTATTGCTAAAAGGTATGCATCACAACTGAGCAGGGATGATCTGCTCACTTATAAACAGAAACCAGGCTCTTCTTCCGCTTCACTCAGATTTACTACCACCTATGGCAGGAATATTGGGCAATTCACTAATATTATTAAAAGAAATTGGAATATTCTGTCCGCTGATCCTGCATTGTCTTCTGTGATACCACTAAATTGCTCTTTTTCCTTTAGAAAAGGTAAAAACCTAGGTACTTACTTTAATCATTACAAACACCATTCACAATCAATGTTGTTACAAATCACACAAACCACTTTGCTGGGTGATAAACTTATTGGATGTGTACCTTGTGGTCATTGTACCAATTGTAAACATGTCTTAAAGACCAAAGAATTTTCAAGCAGCAATTGTAGCACTGTATATGACATTAAATTTTTTGCTAATTGCAATAGTGACTGGATAATTTATATGGCATGCTGCAGTTGCCGCTGTTTTTATGTAGGACAGACATCGAGGCCATTCAAGTTACGCATCTCAGAGCATCTAAGTGATGTTAAATGTAAAAAACCCAGTAATGCGCTTTATAAACATACATTAAAACACCCTACAGCAAGGTTTCACTTTTTTGTTATTGACAAAATTCTAGGTGATCGTACAGTGAAATCTGGCTGGCATAAAAAATTAGATATTAAAGAGAAAAAATGGATAATTAAGTTAGGTGCTCTTTTTTATCCAGGACTTAATGAACATCTTTGAATGTCTTATTTATGTTTTATTTTTTATTCATGAGTTCACCAATCATGTTTGATTATTTTTGCTTCTAATTAACATTTTTGTATTAAAGGACTTCCTTTTTGCTTGCTGTTTTATCACACTGAAGAAGGCTAAGCTAACTCTATGCTGAAACCGGTCTGTGAGATCGAAGTCTTTCTAATGTCTGAATAATAAACTATTTATTCACAGCCATCCAGTTGCTGGCTTCATTTTTTTCTTTGGATCCTATTTTGCCGTGCAGTTTTCTCCATGCAGGGGACTGTTTTTTGCTCATGGACAGAACACACATGGTCAGAATTGTTGGAGCCATGTCACACTCCAAACCGGTTACAAGTGGCGTCCCACAGAGTTCAATCCTGGGACCTCTCTTGTTTGGTATATATTTCTCGGAGGTACAGGCCAACACAGAAGGACTGTGGCCGAGCAGGTTCGCAGATGACTGCAAACTGTGCCCCATAATCAACTCACCAGCCAACAGAAGCATCCTACAAAAGGGCCTCATAGAAACAGACAGCTGATGCCAGAGCCATGGCCTCAAGCTAAACGCCAAAACCTGTATAGTCATCCCCTTTGGCAAAAATGAAGTGCCCACAAATTAACACATAGGTGGTAAGCCATTAAGTACTGTACACATGATTAGGGACCTGGGGACCCGAGTTGATAGCAAACTGTCATTTGACAACCACATGGTTGTAGTGGTTACACAGACAGTTTATATAGGCCACCTAATCATGAAGGGATTCACAGCTAGATCACAGGAGGTCATCGTGCCTCTTTAGTCATTCCTCATCAGGCCCATAATTGAGTACAATGCCCCTTTTGTGGAGTACCGTACCAGACACCTGACCTGCAGCAACTGGAAAGTCCACAAAAGTACCTCACCAAGGGGATCAAAGGGCTCAAACAGATGCCTGACATATAGAACCATGTCCAACCTGGAATTAATGGACATGCTGCACCTCAGAAAATCAAAATCCCATGGAGCTATGTGCTCGTGACACTTGCACCTCAGCACTTACATAAATAAGACCTGCTGGAGGGACAGATTCATAACCCAGAGGCTCCCTTCACTCTGGAATAAAATCACAGTCCAGGTTAGGCAGAGTCCCTTAATGACTCTCTGCAAGAGGAATGTTGCTGAGTGGATGGGAGATTGTAGGTTTACCCCGGGTATCACTTCTGTGTCACTGTTACACAGAGGCTGAGTATACTAACCTGGACAAAGGCCATATCAAAATTCATTTAACATGGGTGGCAAAAGACAAACACAGTCTGGCTAGGCTTATAACTGCCCTAGGGCAGATAGCCTAGTATGAACCTATGAACCTATTACATGATGTATCCTCAACTGATACACAGATGTAGGAAACCCAGTGTCAGTGATATCCCTGCAGTACTACACTATACCAGTAGCCATTCTTACTGAGCCACACACATCCCTGTGAAGAATGCTGTTTAGCATATAGCAGTCTCACGTACATGCCAACACACTAGTGATATGTTAATCCACAACTGGAAATGTATACAGTGGCCTACAATGCATTCTGCACATGACACACATGACCACCACATGGGTATCATATAGATGGATACCTGTTGTCCAAGCCATGCTCTATTACTGTAACGCAACTGTAACTTTGTCATCAGCATGTACTTAACATAGTATTCCAGTAGTACCATGTAGGTGGCAGCACCCATCATGTAGAACGGGTAATGGTGTGTACATATGGACAAGTGTTTTCTTGTCTATCCTGTGATATTCACATTTCCAAAGGTATTGTGCAGTCCCTTGGTCTATCGCCTAAGCAAGAAGGTGTCTTTATGCATATCAGCAACAGTTGCCATACACCTACACTGGATGTCCATTACTCACAGACTTTGCTGTGTTATAACATGTGTGACATATACTCCAGACATGAACCCTCACCCACATTAATATATCACAGCTTTCATGAGTGTGTGTCATCCAGTTGGCCTAGGACACAGATCACTGCAGTAGCCTGCATTGTCAACAACATACATGTATGGCGTACAGTCTGGTAATCTGCAGGACATGCTGGCACAGGTAACAACTGTATTCACATGAGGCAGGCTTCACACATAGGAACTATTTAAGGTCACAGGAACATATCTCTATGTGGCACACACATACCTTATGTGTGCATTGAAATTACTGTTATAATTATATGTCATACAATAATAAAAGCAAAACCCACCACACATTGACAAACTGTGTGACAAAAGCACACATGGCATTTGTAGGATTTAAACCCCTACCTAACTAGGTTATGACACTTGAGTGAAACGCATTAGCGGAGCACGCTATTTGCATTACTGGGTGTTTTTTCTTCTCCTGCTATACTTATAGGGTGCTGACATCATCAGTCTTTACAAAGAAGAATGTACATCATGTAGTGTGTTATTCCAGTTGCCAAAATGTCCATTTCTTTAAAAGAGAATTGCACACACCCTATCACCCCCCAAACACACAGAGCATTTGCAGGATTCAAACCCCTACCTAGCTAGGTATGTTGTGACACTTGAGAGAGACACATTAGCAGAGTGCACTATTCGAATTACTGTGTAGCTTACCTTCTCCTGCTATACTTATAGGGTGCTGACATCATCAGTCTTTAGAAAGAGGAATGTACATCATGTAGTGTGTTATTCCAGTTGGCAAAAGGGCCATTTCTTTCAAAGAGAATTGCACACACCCTGCCCCTCGCCCCCAAACACACTGCACATTTGCAGGATTCAAACCCCTACCTAACTATGTTATGACACTTGAGAGAGACACATTAGCAGAGCACGCTATTCGAATTACTGGGTGGCTTTTCTTCTCCTGCAGTATTTATAGGGTGCTGACATCATTATTTAGAAAGAGGTATGTACATCTATTACTATCCCTCAGTACGGGGGATAGACTATATATGCATTAACAGACGCCTACTTCAGGGTCACATATGCACATCAGCACTGCCAGGTTATGTTTTATACCATGCTTCGTGACCACAGGACTTGTAACACACAAGACAACCAGGGGTTGTATCCATATACATCACAGATACACACACCTCTCGGTTGTTACCACTGCACTAAGCATGACAGGCTATACATATACAACTAGCATTGTCCAAAACTGACTTTTGGTTTGGTATGTAGTTCAGACCACCCCTCCCATATCCAGGAACCACACTTGGCTTCCCTGGAAACAGTGTAGGATATGAAGGTGTTCACATACACCATTACAGTGGTTAACTTCAGGTACAGGAATATTGAGTGGGGGAACTACTCAGGCCTCAACAACATCACCCTACAGCCACTACAATTTGTGAATCCATGTGCTATGACAGAACCAGTCACCACAGCCACAAGAGGGAATACATATTGGACCTGACCATCAGCAACATGGGGACTCTATGTTCCACACCAGAGGTAGACCACCATTGTTAATATCTGACCATAACCAACTTTCCCTGGATGTCCATATCCCATCCCCACCCCCAGGCAAGGAAATCACTGCAAACAAAGTATTTCTCAAAAGCAGACTTTGCACTTGTGAAGACTGGGGTGGAATACTTCAAAGGCCTCATGCTGGAGGATTATACAGCCCAATCTGCAGAATCCTTTACAAATGCATTCTATGAGCATCCGGAAGGTTTGCATTGATCATGCTATCCCAAATAAAACCAAGACTCCTCCACAACAGGAGACCTGTCTGGTTTACACCAGCCATATATAAGCTGTACAACAGAAGGAGGGAGCTAATACATTGCAGAGCAATATCCCACAGAGGGAGGACATCTCTGAACAGTATTGGCAAGACACTTCAATCCCTCAAAATCATCACTTGCAAGTTTTGACAGTGAAATTGTCCAGACACTGCAGATAAGGCTCCCCTCAGTCTGGAAATGAATCCCAATTAATGTTAGACATAGCCCCTCGCCAACCCTCTTCCAGCAAACTCCAGCCACATGGATGTGACATTGCAAATTCAACCCCTGGGATCTCCACTGTGTCCCTGCTTGATGGAGGCACAGCACACTAGCCTTAAACGGTGCCTTCTGTGACCTACTTTACAGAGGCATAGTAGGCTACTGTACTGGGGAGGCAGATGCCAAATACACTCTGGCTAGGCTTATGTATTCCCTAGGGCAAACAGCCTAGTATCGACCTCTACACCCATATGTTTATGTTTCGGATGCACAATAGTTGTTGCTGATAAAATGTTTGCAGGTCTTTATTGCCATAGCTTTCCCTGTTTCTATGAACAACTTGTGTATCTGTGGAAGATGTTTGAATATGAGAGTGTTCCACTATATTACTTATGTCTCTGTTGTCATTTAACTGTGTGCACTGGGCAGACTGCTGTATTGTGGTAGGTTCCTGGCTTAATACATACAAATGCCAGATATGTGTGGCCAACTGCTATATTGAGACATGGCCTAAGTGTGTGAGCATGCCCAGTTCAGGCTTTCCATGGTTTGTTGCCTGACATATGTCTCATTTATCAAAGTGTGTGAGCATGCCCAGTGTGACCTTTCCATATGTTGAGATCTGAGGTCCACCACATTTGTGGTTGTGTGTGAACTTGAACAATATTTGACATTTATAGTTGTGTGTTGGAAGTCATGTTGTGTTCTTACTGCCCAACTGCTTTGTGTCTGAACCCAACAGGGATTATGCTGTGCCTGCAGGGTTTCCATGGGATAGTTTGCATACACTTGTCAACATTCTTTCATACTGACCAAACACTGTAATATTGTATAGTGTACTGGTTCAGTCCTTTGACTGTGGTGGACAGTATCCTGGGTTTCAGTCCTATCACTGCTTTAAATATTCATAGTGAGCACACCATACTGGTTAAGGGCCAGTTGTGCAAATATGACCATGTTGCATTTTGTTCAGCTATGGCCTACTTAAACCAGGCTTGTCCAACATTAGTAGTGTATTCCGCAACTTGGGTGGACATTGACAAACACTAGGCTATGTGCCCTAGGTCATTTCTAATCCTAGTCAGAGAGTGTGTTTGTCCTTCAACACACATTTTAACTGGAGTTTGCCATGACATTTTTCAAGGTTAGTATACTGTGCCTCTGTCTAACTGTGACGTAAAAGTGATACCCAGGGTAAACCTACAATCTCCCATTCACTCATCAAGATTCCTCTTGAAGAGAGTCAATGAGGGACTCTCTGGCTAACCTGGACTGGGAGTTTACTCAAGAGTGGAGGGAGCTTCTGTGTTATGGATCAATTACTACAGCATGTCCTATTTATGTCAGTGATGAGGTTCAGGTCTCTCATGTGCATAGCTCAATGGCATTCAGGTTTTACAAGGTGCAGCAATGTGCATTGATTCCAGCTTGGACATGGCTTTATACATTAGGCACAGATCGCCTCTTGGCAGGCAGTATGCCACTGTATGGAGCTGCAGTTTGTTTAATCAGGCAGCACATGGCATCTGTTACAGCCCTTTAATCCTCCTGGTGAGGTACTTTTGGGGACTTTCCAGTTGCTGGAGGTGTCTGCTAAGGTACATCCCACAAGGGCCATTGTACTCAATTGTGAGCCTGATGAAGGATGACTGAAGAGGCACGATGACCTCCCCTGATCTAGATGTGAATACCTTCATGATTAGGTGGGTATATGAAATGTTTCTCTAACCACTACGGCCACATGGTTGTCAAATGCAAGATTTCTATCAACTTGTGTCCCCAGGTCTCTTATTACTTCTAAAGTACTTAATGGGTTAACACCTATGTGGTAATTGGTGGGCACTTACTGTTTTTCCAAAGGGGATGACTATACACTTTTCTGCATTTAGCTTGATGACATGGCTCTGGCACCAGTTGTCTGTTTCTATGAGGCCCTTTTGTAGGATGCTTGTGTCAGCTGGAGGGTCAGATATGGCGCCCAGTTTGTAGTCATCTGCAAACTTGTTCAGACACAGTCCTTCCATGGTGGCCTGTACCTCTGAGAAACATATACCAAACATGGGAGGTCCCAGGACCGAGCCTTGTTGGGATGCCAGTTGTAGCTGGTTTGGAGTCTGACATGGCTGCAGCATTTCTGACCATGTCAGTTCTGTCCTTGAGCTGGTTTGCAACCCATCTACTGACACAGGGGTTTATATTTAAGCTGGTGAGCTTATCTATAATAAACAAGTGGGGTATTGTATGGAAGGCTTTTGAAAGGTCCAGATAGGCTGTGTGGACCACCTTCCCCTCATCAATAGCCTTGGTGACTGTTTCAAATGACTCAACCAGTTTTAAGAGGCAGGATCTGCCCTTAAGAAAGCCACACTGGGTAGGGTCCAGTGTCTGTAGGTCCCCAATATCTTTATTTCTGAGGTCCATGATGATCCTTTCCATAGCTTTGCAGACCAAGCTAGTCAGGATTCTGGGGTGATAGTTTGCATTATCCATTCAGTCACCACCTTTGTGGAGAGGGATCACTGTTGCTGTACACTGCTCTTTGGGTACAAAGCCTGTGGTAAGGCTGAGATTGAGCAGTAGTTTTATTTGGTGTTCAGTTCTTCTTGGAGTTCATGTTGGACACAGCCCAGGACACCATCTGGTCCCATTGATGCTGTGTGTTTTGCTTTGGAGATGCTGACTGTTACCTGAGCATCTGCAATGTCAGGGGGCCAGCACTCTGCTGGGACAGATATTTGGCCTTTTGGTGGGAGGGGGGGGGATTTTGCACTGAACTTGTCAGGTCGGATGTTGAAAATGTGTGTGGGTTTGGTGTATTGTTCGGCATTTTGGACTAATTCTGAGCATATCTGTGAATTCCCACACAGGTTCCTACCATCAGTTAAGAAAACCTTGTGATTATCCTTAGTGTCCTGTGCAATTTTTATCTTGTAGCTGGCCTTAGAGGATTTTATGTGTGGCCATAGTTTTTTTGTCATAATACTGATCAGAGATGACTTCCCTTTTTGGGTTTTGCTCTATCATGTAGTAGCTTTCTCCTTCTCTTGCCTGGTTTGGTAATGGCTGGGGTCCATCAGGCCGGATGCCTGCGTTTGGAGGATTGGGTTTTGGTTTTATTTGGGATTGCATAATCCATGCATTCCTGAAGGTGTTCATAGAATGCATTTATAAAGGGTTCAGAGGTCTGGGCCATATTTTTCACAGACACAAGGGCTTTAATGGATTCCACCTCAGTTTGGAGGAGTGCAAAATTTGCCTTACACATGTTTTTCACTGTGGTTTTCTGGCCAGGGACTGGGGTCGGGATGTGAATATCCAGTGAGATTACTCTATGGTCTGATCTTACCAGTGAGGGATACACTTCTCGTCTTGGGCATAGAGTCCCCATGTTGGTGATTATCACATCCAGTATGCTTACCCCTCTTGTGGGAGTGGTAAGTTGTTCCATAGCATTTTGGTTTATGAATTCTAGGAACCTTTGCCCTAGGGTGTTGGAGCTAGAATAATGCTCCCAGTCTATGTTTGGGTAGTTGCAGTCGCCCAATATAATGTTGTTTGGAGAGACCTTCATATTTTCATGTGTTTTCAAGTAGGCCAAGTGCGGTTCCTGGATTTAGGAGGGTGGTCTGTAGCAGGCTACAAACTGGGAGGCAGTTTTAGCCACTGTTACTTGCCCGTGGATAGTCCGTGCTGCTTCTTGCTGTGGCACCAACCTGGGGTGTGGTTATCCTTGACAATTATTGATAGTCACCCTCCTTTTGTAGTTTGTTCCATGTTTTGGGGATGTAAAGCATGGTATGAGGTGTAACCTGGTAGTGTTAGGGTGCTCTTGTGAGCCTTGAACCAGGTTTCTGTTACTGCACAGATATCAACATTCTCCATGCTGAGGAGAGTTTGGACTGCATGCATCTTGCAGTTTAGACTTCTGGCATTGGGTAGCATTACTTCTAGTTTCTTATCCCTTGTGATACCTATGGAGGTGGGTTTGTGTTTTGAACCTTACCTATTCAAGGCACTATGGGGGTGACAACAGGCTTTGCCAGTATCCAAAAGGCCAGGGGTGATAGGTGCAAGCCATCCCTAGCGGATGGAGCATCGTGTCTTGCTCAGCATGTCATCCCAGGCTGACAGGCATTGGATCCCCTTTGACTAACAGCAATACTTAAGCCAAGTGTTGTAATTGATCATCTTGTCTTCATATTGTGGCATCATGCTTGGTGAGGGTAGGATGTTAGTCAGGGTCATCAAGTTTGCATATACTACATGGTGTTACATTGCTTAACACATGGCAATCATGCCTCAGGTGGTGCTGCAGGGCTGCCTATGTTGGATGCACATACTACACTCCCTGTACATGTTTGAAAGCAGGTTGTGTCAACTTAGGCATCCCTTTTACTATATGTGTGAGTCAGAGAGAGGTATCATTTTCAGGGTTCCTACTGAGCCAGTGTATGTGCTATGTGTTGCCTCTTTGCCAAGGCCAAGGCATACTGGGCACTCCTCCTTCTGCCTACTGGGGCAGGCTCAGGTTGTTCCTCCTCTGAGTCACGCTCTGCCTGTGATGGCCTTGGCAATGGTGGGGGGCTGTTTGGCCCGGGCCTATGCTGGTCCTGCTGCAGCTGTTTTCACAGAATCATATTATGTAGCATAGCACATACCATGACAATTTGGGTACATGTAGTTGGTGAGTAATGCAAGGCTCCACCAGATGTGTCCAGGCACCAGAACCATGACTTGAGCAGCCCAAACACATGCTCTATTACATTACGTGTTTGTGCATGTGCCTCATTATGGCATTCCTATTCAGGTGTGTGTGCATTTCTGATGGGTGTCATCAGCCACGGCTCCAGTGCATAGCCAGCATCCCCCAGTAGATGACCATGTGGGATGTCCCCATTGGCAAATGTCTGGTACAGCTGCATCAGATGCCAGATATGGGAATCATGGTAGCTTCCAGGGCAGCCAGCACACACATTCATTATTATGCCCTGGGCATCACACACGACCTGGCAGTTGATGGAGGGGAAGCCCTTGTGGTTAATGTAGGCCCTACCCCGCTCACCGGCTGGTGCATTGATGTGTATATGCATGCAGTCTATTGTACCCACTACCTCAGGGTATTCTGCTATTTGCTGGAAGAGACGCATATTGCTGGCCAATACCTCACGGGAATTGGGGAAATATACATGATCACCGACATGTGTTGACATGGCATCCAGGAACTGGTGCAGTACCCTGGATGCTGATGCCTGTGATATCCCCATCATATCACCAGTTGGTCTCTGGAAGGTACCTGTTGCTAGTATTCTTAGGCCAACACATACCTTGGTTTCCACTGGGATGGGTTCCCCTCTGTTGGTTCTGTGTGTGAGGCGTGGCCTGCACAGCTCAACAATTTGCTGTAGGAGGTCTCTGTCCACTCTATAGCACTCCACTATCTCCAGCTCATGTAACCCCTGGTAGGTGACCCTGGGCCTGTACACTCTTCTCCGTCTCCTCACTGTGGGTTGTCTGGCAGCATTTGCATTGTCACCACCCTCAGCATGTTGCATATGTTGCCTTATAACAGCTATTGCAGCCCCTAGCATTTTTTGTCTGAGTGAAGCTTTTTCATTTTTCACTTCTAATAGCTTACTCCAGTGTTGCAGTGTCTCTTGAGAGAAACATACTGCACTGTTGTTTGCAGAGTTTTAAGTGCTGTGCTGGGCTACTGTTCTGCCTGTGTAATTGCCTGCTTCTGATTGTTTTCACCTGTTACCTCTGCTAGTATTCCCTGGTAGCTTCCTACAATTTCTTCTGCTTCCTTTTTCTTTTCTGTTTCCTCGGGGGGGGGGGGGTGACGCGCAAACAAGCGCAAACACGCTCACAGCAGCTAACACATGCGCACACATGCTTAGACTGACTAAAACTTGCTTATTTGGGTTAAAACGCGTGTACACCAGCGCAAACGAGCTAACAGGTCTTTAAACAAGCTTCTACATGCTTACTCCAGCTTAAACGCATGCACTCGCACTTACACGCGTACACGCTATCTTACTCAGGCCTCCGAGCGCACACACACTCGCATGCATGTCCAGCAAGAAACTTTGGTGTTATCCACAGTGTACACCTTCCATTTCTTGGGTTTCCCATGTCTACTTCTTGACACACCTCTTTCCATGATGTGTGACTGACAGCTTTCACATGCCACTCTGCTCCACTGAGCTGCATTTCTTTCATACATACCCCCCTGTGATGTCACCTATCTCTTACTCTGTTACTCCCCCTTATCCTACTCCTACACTCCAGGGATTGTGCTCATTTGCTATGTAAAAGTGTGATTCACTATCCTAACACTCATTTACATAGGATTGCCTACTAATGCTTAGTTACATGTCTTACACTGAGCTTCCCCCCTTAGCAACCCCTAGTCGGTGGCCATGTTGTTTTCAGCCTGCTATTCCCTTACATTGCAAATTCATGGTTTGCATAAAACCCACGTTTGTGGGTTTTAAATTTTTATTTTTCTGTTTTTTACAGCGCAGCCCGTTTGCGCGGCGCTGTGCTACATTTAAACATCGGCGATAGCCGAAAAAAAACCCAACATTTTTATTTTATTTTGCATGGGTGTACGTTGCCAGTGGCCACATATTTGGTCATTGGCATGCTTCCTGGAACATATGCAACCTTTATTTGCAGCTAACAAAGCTCCATTGTGCTATTTGCAGAACGGTACTCAGTTATCAACTGAGTATATTTCAGCAAATAACACGGCTCTTACACGGACAGGTTTGTGCTTCCTGGATCGCAAAATTACCTCATTTGCATGCCTTTCAGCTGCAAGTGAGGTAATTTGCATATCCAAGCCCTGTCCGTGTAAGAGCCATTTTAGGAACTCTCTTACACGCCCCTACAGGCTGTTCGTGGATCGCTCGTCGGTCATGATGGCTGCATGGAGTCTTACACTACTCTTAGACTCTGTGCAAGCCATTGTGAATCCTGCCCATTGTGTTCTAGGTTAGGGGATTATTTCTGAGGGTTATCTGGAAATGCTGTAAAGTGAGAGAACTGTGGGAACATGGAATTTCTTTAGTTAGAAAGTGGTGCTGTACAGGATGGCATTTGTTTGGCACAAGTAAAAAATATATATTAGTAGTGACGATGGAGAAATTACATATGGGACTAGCTGCATTAATTGCATGATTAGAAAGGCTTATTAGTTGCTTATTTCCCCAAGTATTGTACATATGCATGCATGTGAAATCAGTAACTCGTTTTCCTGTTGTCGATGCTATTTTAACTGTTGATCTGTATTGTTAACTTTTGCCAGTGGCAGTTACTTGCAGTAACCATGGGAACATGCTCTGAAAGCAGTATAGCGGTTAATTATACTGTCTCAAGTGTCCTGCTGGTGCTGCTAATCCAATAACAACAGCTTTATGATTTGGGTTAGTCAGTTAGGGTTAGGTTCCCATATTTAGGATGAAGGTTAGGGATTCATGGTTAGGTTTATGGTTCATAGGTAAATACTAGGCAATCACTTTATAGACTATTACATGTTTAGCCAATAACTAGACAGTGATCAAGGATGAGAATCAACTCTGTTCATTGGGTTTGTGAGCCATTATACTAAACCCAAATTCCCAACTTTTCTCCCTCATTAGTGATTAATGATTACGGTTAGAGTTTCTTTTTAGGGTTAGTGCTGTTAGGTTTTTAAGGTTGAGATTAGGGAATTTTGTTACAGGGTTAGGATTAGATTTTAGACTGATGGAAAACATATCACCTAATATTCATTTTGTTCTAGTTCCTGTGAATGGGGTAACTCATCCTTCTCATTCCCAAAGACAAATTATGCAAGTTGATTACACCTGGTCACTATAATTAACCAATGCAACTTTTATTTTTTGATAATACAAGTGGCTCACTTAAAGATCTTGAAAATAAGCAGTAATACACCACATGTGTATGTGTACACAAACACACCAACCCACCCACCCAACTCTATCTGTGCCACATGATGACCATGAAAGAGATTATTAAATTAAATGAAACACAAATAGTAAGATTATAGTTGATGTGGGCTTTTGATCATATGAGTCAGTTTAATAATTTTTCATTTTGAACCATAGGTTCATAGGTAAGTCCTAGGCTATCTGCCCAAGGGCATTTATAAGCCTAGCCAGAATGTGTTTGGCTTTCACCACCCCCTTAGATTAGTTCCCTGTGTCTCTGTCCAGCAGAGCCATTAGTTCTCTGCACCACTGTCCAGCAGAGCCACTGCAGTGATCCCCGGCATAAATTTTCTGTTTCCCATCCACCCGTCAAGGTTTCTCTTGAAGAGTGTTAGTGAGGGGCTCTGCTTGATGTATATTGGAATCCTGTTCCAAATTATGGGGAGTCTCTAGGACAGGAATATATCCCTCCAGCATGTCCTATTTATCATTGTGGTGAGGTTCCGGGATTTTTTTTTTTTTTTTAGATGTAGCATGTCCATCAATTCTGGGTTGGACATGGCCTTGTATGTCAGGCAGAGATCACCTCTGAGTAAACGGTATGCAACCGAGTACAGCTGGAGTTTCTTGAGTCAGGGTGCATAGGGCATCTGTTTAAGGCCAGTAATCCTCTTGGTGAGGTACTTTTGTGGTCCTTCCAGCTGTTGCAGGTGTCTTGTAAGGTACATCCTAAATGGGGAGTTGTATTCTATGATGGGTCTAATGAGTGATGAGTAGAGAGGCACAATAACCTCTTTTGTTCTAGATGCAAACCCTTTTGTGATTAGGTGGGCCACATAGAAGGATTTTCTAACCACCTTGGCACTATGATTATCAAAGGAGAGATTACTATCTACTTGGGTCCCCAGATCCCTTATTACATTTTCTGTATTTAGGGGACTACCACCTATGTGGTAGCTCATGGGTACTTTATTTTTTCCAAAGGGGATGACTATGCCCTTTTTGCCATTTAGCTTGAGGCCATGATTTTGACACCAGGTATCCATCTCATTGAGACCCTTCTGGAGGGTGTCTGTATCAGCTGGAGCATCAATTATGGCCCCTAGTTTGCAGTTGTCTGCAAACTTGGTCAGCCATAGTCCTCCTATGCTTGCCTGTACCTCTTAAAAGTATATAATGAACAGGAAGGGTCCTAGGACTGAGCCCTGGGGGACGCCACTTGTAACCAGTTTAGAGTCAGACATAAAACCTGCAACTCTCACCATGTGGGTTCTATCCATGAACCAGTTGGCAACCCATCTTGTGACATAGGGGTTTATGTTCAAACTGGTGAGCTTGTCTATAATACTGGAATGGGGAATGGTGTCAAAAGCCTTTGCAAGGTCTAGGTAGGCTGTGTGGACCTCCTTTCCCTCGTCTAATGCCTTGGTAACTGTCTTAAAGAAATCCACCAGGTTTAGAAGGCATGATCTGCCCTTAACAATGCCAAACTGGGTAGGGTCTAAGGTTTGGAGGTTACCAATGTCTCTGTTAATGAGTTTCATGATGATTCGCTCAATAGCCTTGCAGACCAGGCTAGTCAGGCTTATAGGGCGATTGTTCCCGGCGTCCGTAGTGGCTCCACCTTTGTGGAGTGGGATAACTGTTGCTATGCACCACTCTGTGAGTACATAACCTGTAGAGAGGCTGAGTTTGAACAGTGTGTTTAGGTGAGGGGTTAGTTCATTTTGGAGCTCTTGTAAGACACAGCCTGGGACACTGTCCGGTCCCATTGAAGCTGTGTTTTTGGCTTTGGATAGGGCTGAGAGGGGGGTGAAGTTTGCACTAAACCTGTCTGCCAGAATGTTGGCAATATCAGTCAGTTCAGTGTATTTTGTGCCATTCTGCACTAACTCAGAGCAGATCTGAGAGTTTCCACTTAGGTTCTTGACATAGCTAAAGAACACTTTGTGGTTATCTTTGGAGTCATTGGCAATTTTTCTTTTGAAAATGTCTTTCCTTCTTGGAATTTTACACTTTTCTGTACTAGTTTCCTCCTTCTGTTGTATAGCTTGTTTATGGCAGGGGTCCACCAGACTGGTTTCCTTTTCTTGGAGGAGTGAGTCTTGGTTTTACTTAGGATAGCACAATCCATGCATTCCTTCAGATGCTCATAGAGTGCCTTTGTAAAGATTTCAGCAGCTTGGACAGCACTGTCCTTTAGCATGGGGGCTGTGAACCTTTCCACCTCGGTCTTAAGTAATGTGAAGTTTGCTTTTGAAAAGTTTTTCACAGTGGTTTCCTTGATTCGGGGTGGGGGCAGAATGTGGATATCCAGAGTGATTAGTCTATGGTCTGATCTAACCAGTGAGGGGTTGACCTCCGGTGTGGAACACTGGTCGCCCATGTTGGTGATGAAAAGGTCCAATATGTTGTTCCCTCTGGTGGGGGTGTTGACCAGCTGATGCAGGGCATTCGGGTTTATAAATTCTAGGAAGCGTTGGGCAAGGGAGTCAGTGCTTGAGTAGTTCTCCCAGTTTATGTTTGGGTAATTGAAATCACCCAGTATTAAAGTGTTTTGTAGGGCCTTCATATTTCCCAGTGTCTCCAGAAATGCGGAATGGGGGTCCTGGGTCATGGTGGGTGATCTGTAGCAAGCTACAATTTGGATTGCAGTTTTGCCCATTGTTAGTTGCACATGGATGATCTCTGATGCATTGTGCTGCGCCACTAACCTGGAGGTGTGAGTATCCTTGATGAACATGGATACACCCCCACCTTTTGGGTTTCAGTCCTGGTTCTGTGGTTGAAAGGTATGGCATGAGTTATAGCCTAGTAGTGCTGGGGTGCTCTCAGGAGCCTTAAACCAGGTTTCTGTTACTGCACAAATGTTGATGTTCTCCATACTCAGGAGTGCCTTGAGTGCATGCATTTTGAGGTTTAGACTTCTGGCGTTGAGTAGCATTACCCTCAGTTTTTGGTTACTTGTGCTATTTATGGTGGTGGGTTTGTCTTTTGAGCCTTGCCTTAAAAAAGGCACTATGGGGGCGGCAAGAGCCTTGGCCAGTATTTGAAAGCCTAAGGGTGACAGGTGCAAGCCATCTCTTGTGAAGCAACATGGCTTGTCGAGCATGTCATCCCAGGTGGACAGATACTGTATCCCCTTTGAATGACACCAGAAACATAGCCAATTGTTGAAATTAATCATTTTGTTTATACTGTGGCATCATTCTTGGTGCGGGCAGGATGCTACTCAGGGTCAGGGTCATACCGGCCTGGGCTACATGATCAGAGAGCTCTTCCATTTCTCTTTTCATGTAGTCCAGGGAGGTATGTCTGAGGTCATTAACACCAACATGGACAATGACAGAGTCGTATTTGTACTTGTTCTGGAGTGATCTGAGTACTTGTGTTATGTGGCAGATCCTGGCACCTGACAGGCAGCTATCTGTAACCTTCTCCTTGTCCAGCCTAGTTAGTGGGACATCAGTGTGCCTGACTATAGAGTTGCCTATTACTAGTGTGTTAGGTATGTTATTTTGCCTTAAGGGCTGTGATTGTGTGGTACACTGATTATGTGAAGTAAGTGTTTCATGGTTGGTGACGGGGTGTGGAGGTTGCTTGGATGTCTGCTTTGGAGGTCTCTGTTGCTTTTGCATATTTTTATTTAGAGCCTCTGAGTATGTTTTCATGTATTCATGTGTGTTATTTGCCGGTGTTAGTTTATTAGGTCTATGTGAGACTGGTGGTGTGTTGCAAGTATTACCCTTCTCCTCTTGACTGTCAGTTCCAGTCTTGGGTTGAGAGAGCTTTGCCTCCAGTTTGGCTGTATAATTACATCTCTTGCATATATTAGTGTTTGGTGGTAGGAGGAGAGGGTTGTCTGTGTATATGAGGCAGTTGTAGCATTGCCTCAAAATGCCCAGATTCACCAGTTGGACTGGAGAGTACACCGGAAACTGCCCTTTGGACATGCCTGAATAGGTAGAGTAAGCTGTTTTTCTGATTGGCTGGTGGGGACGAATAGAGAGCCTTGTCCTTCTGGACAGTATGGGGGGGAGGTAGCGCTAGGGTTAATTAGTGCTTGCTATGAGTTTTAAGCAAGTGCTTGACTGTGAAATGAATGGTTTGAGTGATAAAGTTAAAGGTGTGTCTAGTTCCAAGGGAAAAATTGAAGAGTAGACTTTGTGGAGCCGAGAATCGTTTAACTCTAGCTAACCGGCACTGCCAGGTGCGCAAAACTGCACAAATGCTGTTTTTATAGCAGGGAACTGAAAAAGATAGAAATTAGCCCAAAATGACTGATAAACTACTAACTTCCAGGCTGAAACCACTCCTCCAGGGACAGATAGCCTGCTCAAAGCTCCCCTCTCTCACAGGTGAACAGAGAAACTTCCTTCTATCCAAGTTAGGTATGGGCAACACATAAACTTGTAACACAGCCCTGGATTCAGCAATAACCTGATAACTGGACTATACTAGTTCAGAAAGGCGGGAAACAAGTATATTTTTTTTTTCAGAAAATACAGCAGATACAATCAAAATTAGCCCAAAATGGCAAATAAACTACTAACTTCTGGGCTGAAACCACTCCTCCAGGGACAGATAGGCTGCTCAAAGCTCCCCTCTCTCACAGGTGAACAGAGAAACTTCCTTCTATCCAAGTAAGGTATGGACAACACAGAAACTAGTAACACAGCCCTGGATTCAGCAATAACCTGAAAACTGGACTATACTAGTTCAGAAAGGCGGGAAACAAGTATATATATTTTTTGTGAAAATAGAGCAGATACAATCAAAACAACACTTTAAATGCACAGAAAAGGCTATTACACATAAGTGTGTAGCCTACAACAATTAAACAGATTATTTAAACACAAAAATGCCTTAATTCAAGTGCAGGCAGCAAATAAGTACAATATGTAGCAATAACAAACTTTTTAAATCACAGAAATGCTAAAGAAACTGGTGTTTTAGGAGGAATTAGTTAAGACAGCAAGAAAAGCAAAAAATGATACTTAATCACTCCAAAGTCTCTCTTTTGTCTTTCTGCTGCTGCTGTAGACTCTGCAGAACACCTGGAAGGCACTTGTTGAGCGGAATACAAATAGAAGTGCAAAAACTGTGCAAATGCGTTTTTTATAGCAGGGAAGTGAAAGAGATAGAAATTAGCTCAAAATGGTCAATAAACTACTAACTTCTGGGCTGAAACAAAAGTCTCTCTTTTGTCTCTCTGCTGCTGTAGACTCTGCAGAACACCTGGAAGGCACTTGCTGAGCGGAATATAAGCACAAAAACTGTGCAAATGCGGTTTTTATAGCAGGGAAGTGAAAGAGATAGAAATTAGACCAAAATGGCCAATAAACTACTAACTTCTGGGCTGAAACCACTCCTCCAGAGACAGATAGGCTGCTCAAAGCTCCTCTCTCTCACAGGTGAACAATGAAACTTCCTTCTATCCAAGTAAGGTATGGGCAACACAGAAACTTATAACACAGCCCTGGATTCAATAGTGACCTGAAAACTGAACTATACTAGTTCAGAAAGGTGGGAAACAAGTATATATATATATATATATATATATATATATATATATATATATATATATATATATATATATATATATATTTTTTTTTTTTTCAGAAAATAGAGCAGATACAATCAAGACAACACTTTACCCAATTACTAGTTAAAAAGCTCAAAACTGAGCCCTGTTCCAGCAGTCTTCAATCAGACAAGTTCAGACTCCAGCCACTAGGGTACAGTGAAGCCTTCTCCAAAAAGATGGCCTGGATCAGTGCACAAGTTATACAAACAAAGCTAGATCCAGCAGGCCTGAATCTAGTCTATGCTACAGCAAACAAGGCATACCAATTTTATAAAGAAACAGTTCAAGTAAGCATGCAAAATAAGCCTTTAACCAGAAATTCCAAGCTCAGAAGGGCAGACTCTAGCCTCTCCTCCCACAAGAGTGCAGACCACAAACCTTCTTAATATAAAATAACTGGTCTGGAGCCCAAGTGCTTAATCCAGAACTAATACACTTTTAGAATAACAGACACTGAGTCTTCAATCATCAGTTCCCAACTTAGAGGGATGTACACTACCTGTCCTGCCACAACAGTGCAGACCACAAACCTTCTTAATGTAAAACAACTGTTTGAAGCCCATGTGCTTAAACCAAAGGTCTTAGAATAACAGTTACAGTTTAAACAGGCTACTAACAAGCAGTAATAAAGGCAGCAGAATAAATTCAATTGAGTACTTGTAAAGGAAAACACAAAGATCAATGCACGTAAGGTTCAAGTAAGGCACCCTTTATTACTTGCAGCAAGGAGACAAAGCATGTAAATCCAAGATTTGTCTGATTTTCCATAGTTCAGCATGCTATTCTTATACAGTTCTCTGCATGTACACAAGAAAATATTGTTAGATTTACTTCTGACATAGTCAGAAAAGAAGATATTGTTACATTTACTGCTGACATGGTCAGAAAATTGCTGTCTTGCAAAAACATGTTTGAGAAAAACAACCTGGCCTTGGGATAATTTCAGCCCTCCTTTGTTTCTCACACTTCTTCATCTGTCCAGTTCTTGATATGATACATTTGCCTAGGGTCAAGATACAATCCTGTCCTCAATACACATTCTGCTGACTATGGTAGACTTTCAAGCATCAATTGTTCTCTTATCAAGGTTTCCTGCAGCTGCACATATTTCACACAGAATAAGCAGAATAAACATATTAATTTCTTTATAACCCTAAATGCATCTAAGTTTGCACATTGCAGTTTTACATTTTCTTAACATTTCCCCCTTTTAATACTTTATTCTACCTTCAAAACAAGCATAAACAGTTTTTCTTCTCATAACCATTTCCTACTTAGGATTTGCAGTTAGAGAGTCATTCAGTTTAAGCCTGCGAAAGCATTTTTTCAGTTTTGAGTAATTCCTCGAATTCAGCATACTGGTATAAAGTTTCTGAAACTGAAATGTCTATGATATTCTTAACTAGTCCTTACATACAGGGGATGCAGCAGCATCCACACACCATCAGTAAGGCTATCCCTACACAGATGGCAATCAGAATGTTCATCAGGATGCTGCCCCAACACCCGAACCATTTCTGGAAAAAGTCTGTGAATGGATTTTTTCCTGGTTTGGTCATGGCCGACACCTGCTGAATTACTTCAAGATGGTTGTCTATCTCGTGTTTGCTGTCAGGAATATATGAACAGCACTCCTCCTGGATTAAAGCACACATACTTCCTTTCACCGCTAGGGGGAAGTCAAGAGCCATGCGATTTTGAAGTACCACTGTTCTCATGGCAGTTAGTTCATTGGTTACCAATTCTAGGGCAGAAAAGGTTGCATTACTCATTATTTCAAGAAGTTTAGATAGTTTTCTCAGCTCCCAGATCAATTTTGTTGCTCCATATGCTGGTAATATGCCTGCCCACGATATGACATCATCACCTAGATCCATGTGCGATAGTCCTTTGTTATTCCCAGGGCCTAAGTCATGATGGTATTTCCAAGGTGTATTGATTTGTCCCACTGGATTAGCAGGCTTCTTAATTTCTCGGACATTCCAAATTTTCCCTTGAGGTAAGACTGCCGTGTGTCGTATGGCCGGAACCAGGTACCCCAAAAAACAGCTACTAGACCAGTTTTCAGGCAGCCATTTATATGCTTTTCTTCTGCATATAAAGTAACAATCTTCTACTTTAGTGGTAGCTTTACTATAAACATACACTTGTCCTGCGTGAAACATTTTTTCTGTCAATTATGGACAATTGTTTGTAGAGAACAGAATCACGTTTTACTTCCTCAATTGTTTTATGCATCAATTCAAAAAATGAATCATAGTTTGTATTGCAATAAGATCTGGTGTTATCAGGTTTAGTGTAGCATCTATAAGGAACTGTTACATTGCAATGGCTCCATCCTACCCTGATTGTATCATTCTTATGAAAACACACAGTTCCCTTTTGACGAATAGACAAGTGTAATGCTACTTTATCTTCTGATGTGACATTCGATGTGTCATGAATTAGGTTTTCCCAGGTCTTATTAGCCCCTAGGGGAACTGAAGTTAGCAACAATCCCTCATATGCTGTTGAGCTGTGCAGATCCGGAAATTCGAAACATTGAAGGTTTCAGCATACACATATTTGATTGCCTGGTAAGTACTGAAGTTCGGGTGCCACTCATGCTTACTAAATTCTACTTGCATAACAGAGAAGAGAAATGGCTATAACAAAAAGATTATTCTGACCATTATGATCAGTAGGATGGTCATGCAAATTTTTGTGGAAATTATTGTTCCATATTGTCTCTGTCTTCTCTGGTTCTTCCGAAAAGATATTTTCTCGATTCAGTCATTTTTTCTTGGACACGTGATTTTACTCTCTACCCTACAGGACCTTAGCACCTATGATTGTTTCACTGGGTTTGAGATGGATCAGTTCCTATTGACCTGACCCCACTTTGTAGCCAGACTTTTGTGCTTAGGGTCCCGATGGAGAGGTAAGGTCTTTGTCCAATTCGAAATTTCTCATCAACTTGCAGGTGTATCCACGAAGCCCATTCTGCTATCTTGACTGCAGTAGATGTTGAAAGAATCACCTGGTAGGGACCTTCCCACTTTGGCGATGCCCAGTTCTTTCGCTTCACGATTTTAATCCACACCCAGTCTCCTGGCGTCACTGTCACTTCCGATGTTTCGGCTTGCTTCTGACCTGAAACAGAATTAAACTGCAACAGATGTTTAGAACTCAACAACTTTTTCATATATTCAGCTAGTGTAAAATCAGCTTCCTAGTCTGATGACATGAGAGGTTTCCACTGGGGTGTGTAGTAAGCCCTTACATACAGCTTTTCAAAAGGAGTCAGTCCTTTTGCTGTAGGGACAGTTCTCATGCTCAACAATGCCAAAGGTAAACAGTACAGCCAGGCTTTCCCTGTTTCAGCTATCAATTTCCTTAGTTTGCTTTTTAGTATGCCATTATGCCTTTCAACCAGCCCTGCAGACTGCAGATGATATGCACAATGATTTTTAAGAGAAATATCAAAAAACTTACTCAGCTGCTGTATGGTTTGATTTACAAAGTGCATACCGTTGTCGCTATAGATTCTTTCCGGAATACCGAACCTAGGAATAATGTCCTTAACAAGTACCTTTGCTACTGTAGCTGCATCTGGATTCTTGGTTGGAAAAGCTTCCACCCACTTGGAGAACATATCGATAATGACAAGACAGTACTTCTTGTTTTCACAATTGTTCAGTTCTATAAAATCCATACAAATAGTGTGAAACGGGTATGGTGGTGTGGGAAAACTCCCTTGCTTAGGCTTTATTGCCCCCTGTGCATGGTGTTTGTTAAGATCTGACACATTAAACAAAATTTTTTAGAATAATTTGTAAATCCGTACTTTGTGAACACCTGGTTTACCAGCTGTACCATCCCCCCTGTTGAGACATGGCACTGCTCATGGCTCAACAATGCCGCATAGCGGAACAAGTTAGAGGGTAGTATTGGTTTTCCCTCCTTAGAGATGTACAGTCCTTTTTCGAGGATTGCTCCTCGTTTCATCCATCGCTGTTTCTCTGCTTGCGTAGTGAGTGTCTGCATTGTTTTTAACATATCTAAATTCAAGGTTTCAGAGGGTTGTAATTCCTTATCTAGAAGGAATACCTCTGTAGCTGCATGTTTTGCAGCTGCATCAGCTCTTGCATTACCTTTTGAAATTATGTCCTGTTGTTTAGTATGGGCTGTACATTTGCAAATAGCTACCCTTCGAGGCAATTGAATAGATTCTAAAAGATCTAAAATAAGCTGCGCATGATTTATAGGTTTGCCAGTAGATGTTATAATTCCTCGGTTTTTCCACTGTTGTGCAAACACATGTACAGTGGAAAAAGCGTATTGGCTATCAGTGAAGATGTTTACACATTTCGCCTTTGCTAAGGTACATGCTCGTGTCAGAGCAATCAATTCCGCTGCCTGCGCAGATAAATGATGCGGTAAAGATTTTGCTTCTATAACTTCAGTATCAGAGACTACTGCATATCCTACTAGGTTCTGTCCTGTAGGACCCCTTTTGCACGAGCCATCCACGTAGTATGTCACCTCAGCATTATCCAAGGGGACATCCGTGAGGTCTTTCCCAGGTAATGTCTTCTGCTCGATTATTTGCAGGCAGTGATGTGGTGTGCCGTATGCAGGAGTTGGGAGCAGGGTAGAAGGGTTTAAGGTCATACATCATTCAATTGTCATATGAGGTTGGCTCAACAATATGGTCATGCAGGAGAGATGCCTAGCAGGAGAGAGATATGCTACTTTTTCTTGTAATAAAATAATCGCGACTGCATGAGGTACCCTTAGAGTAAGTGGGTGGAACAAGACTACAGAAGTCGAAGCCTGCACTGCCATTGCTGCTGCGACTACTGCCTGCACACAGTGTGGCAAAGATCATGCCACTGGGTCTAATTGTGATGAATAGTAAGCAATGGGACGTTGCTTATCCCCATGTTGTTGTGTTAGTACTGATGTCATATAACCCTGTTTACAATCTACAGTCTGGAAAAAACGCTTATGGTAATTAGGCAAACCCAGAACTAGAGAGGAGGCTATTAACTGTTTCAGTTTACAGAAAGCAGATTCTGCCTCCGTTGTCCATTGCAACAAGTCCTGCACTGCCATAGGTGTTTTGTAAATAAGGTCAGTTAAAGGTGCAGATTCCAAGGCATAGTTTGGAATCCAGCTCCGACAAAAATGAGTCGTTCCCAAGAAGGACATCATTTCCTTCTTGGTGGTGGGCTTCGGTGCCTGCAGAATTGCCACTTTTCTGTCCTCATCTAAAGTTCTACCTCCCTTGGATATTACATATCCCAAGTACTTTACCTGT
Source organism: Protopterus annectens (assembly GCF_019279795.1). Taxonomy (NCBI): domain Eukaryota; kingdom Metazoa; phylum Chordata; order Ceratodontiformes; family Protopteridae; genus Protopterus; species Protopterus annectens. The sequence goes on from NC_056736.1 coordinate 464,332,317, forward strand.
TTTTTCCAAAGTTTTAGTTTGCTCTTATTCACTTTGTGTCCCTCAGCAGCTAGAAATTGTAGAAGTGCTACTGTATCTTCCCTGCAATCCTGCAAGGTGGAGGCTGCTAACAGAATGTCATAGACATAAAGTAAGACCTGACTACCCTTTGGTTGTTAAATCCTGCCAGGTTACTTGACATTTCTTGTGAAAATAAAGTAGGGCTCTCACAATATCCCTGTGGTAATCACGTATATGTGTATCTTTTTCCCTGAAACATGAATGCAAACCAATACTGGTTTTCTGGGTGTATTGGTATTGAAAAGAATGCATTACTGATGTCTACCACAGAGAAATATTCTTGATGAGGTTTTAAGTCATTCAACAAGGTGTGTGGATCCGGCACTATAGGTGCCCTTGGTATTACTGCGTCATTTACAGCTTGCAAATCCTGAACCATATGCCATTCTCCATTGGCTTTTTTCACTGGAAATAAAGGTGTATTACATGGAGAATCAGGGGATTCTACTAGCACCCCTCCCTTAAGTAATGCTGCTATGATAGGTTTTATTCCTGCTTCTGCACCCTTTCTTAAGGGATACTGTCTTTTTTGTGGTCTAAACACTGATTTTGGTGTAATACTAACTGGATCTGCAGTATGGACAAGTCCTACATCTGATTTTCCTGCTGACTAGAGGGTCTCTGGTATATCTTGTAAGGCATTTTCTTCTTCCGTCAACAGGAGTATCCATCAGCTGTCTCCGCGAGACTGCAGATGTGCAGCTGGGTTAGCTTGAGTCACCCAATTCAATTTTTGCACTTGTATTCCCTGTCCTGACAACTCCAGTTTTGTTTGTTTCTCCCATCTTGTAACTCTCGCCCCTAGATCTGCCCACCGTATGTTTTTATTCTTGGTCAAGCTTACATGTGGTAGTCGATTGGACTTATAAAGTGTCAAAAACTCTTGGGGCAGCGAACAGCTGGCTACACTATTCCCTTCTGCATCCTAGTATAAGTTTCTCAGTACCAATCTGTTTGTATGATGCTTAAATAATTCTTTTTCATACTCATTATCAGGCCCTGATGTGTTACAAAAATAAAGGGTGCAATGCAGCAGGTGCTGTTTATCAATGTCCAGGGAGGCAAACTTACTGATGGCTACGTTCATCAGTTCTTTGGTCACAGTCCCTGGATCAGTCATAACCAGGTCCTGACTGTACCAATAAAATGTTTCACCCCCAAATTGAACCATAAAGGTGTTGGTTCGTCACTGCGCTTCAATGCCTTGCATAGTTGGAACCACCGCTATGCCAAATAACTGCATAAGATCCCTGCCCAAGAGATTTACTGGGCATTTTGCAGAAACTACAATCTTACTTATTTGTGTTAATCCTGAAACAGGATCTGTTATGGTGATATTGCGGGAGAGGGGCTTCTAGTATATCTGCCCATTCGCTGCTTTGACTAATATGTAATCAGGTGACTCTGAATTGTCTGGTAATTTGGAGGGGTGTATTAGGGTCCGTGATGCCCCTGAATCACACAAAAATTTAACCTCACTGTCTTCCACTAAGAGTGTAACTTCCGGTTTTGTATCTGCTAAATAGGGCTCCAGGCTCAATAAAGCTAAATCTAGTACTTCATCTTCTTCTGCACCATCACTGATTTCCTGTAGTCCCTCTACTTCCCTTTTCACATCCTCATTTGTCCTTTCTCTACTGGTCTCTTCTTGTGATTCCTGACTATCATATAGTCAGTCCTCACCTTCTTTATCTTCCGTTGTTGCTTTCTTATTTTTTCTGCAATCCCTTGCTAAATGTCCCTTTTTACCACATTTAAAACATTCTCCCCTTTTCTTGCATCCTTCAAAGTCTTCTGATTGCTGATCAGACTGCTCACCTCCCTGTGTATTTTTCCTGCCCTTTTTCCCGGGGTGCACTACATAAACTTCTGCTCCATCTTCCACAGAAAATACCTGAGCCTTCTTCTTCTTTTTGCTATTAAAATGCCTTTCAGCATGCCTGGCATATAATCTACTCGTTTGATGGTCAACCATGTGTTTTGTAATGAAACTGCTTAAAGGTGTACTACTGCCTTTTAGAAATGCATTCTTCAACTGCTGTTCATATGGGGAATCTTGTTTTTGATCTTCAGGAACCTGCATTCCACAGTGGTTGTTAAAACATTCTAACAGTCTAGCAAAGTATTGGTGAGCTGATTCACCCTCCTGCTGTACACATTGATTAATGCAAGTCCAGTCTGCTCTAGTTTTCCATTTCTCAGAGATGCGGTCTGTAAGTCCCTTCACTCTAGTGTCTAATTCTGCGCTGCTGTGTGGAAGAGGTTTTTGTGCAGCATCACGAGGATTCCAGTTGCCACAAAATTGCCACAAATCATGTACCAATCTGGTCCTACAATCTGTCGAACTACTTTCTCTATCTCTTCCCCATTTAAGTTATAACTTAGCCTCATTCCTTGTAAATCTTCCGAAAATTTTCTGAAATTAATTTTCGAATGGGGAATCCCTTCTGTAGCTTTCTGGATATCTTCCGGAGTCCAGGGTCAATACACTAAGATAGCTGGAGTCTGATCTTCCTGTCCTGCCTGAGGGTTTGGAACTTCTATAAGTGGGCATATTTCTTCTTCTACAGGTTGTGTATCCTTAACTACCTGCCATAATTCAGAGCCTTCTTCTTGATTATTTCCCTTTGTTCGGGACCTAGTTTCGATGGGATCTCTAACTTTAGCTAGTTTCAATTTTATAAAGTCCCTATCTCTAGTGAGCATAGGATATAATGGGGGTGGGTCAATCTGTCCACTTGCTTCATACTCTGGTAGAGAAGGGGGAGGCGGAGGTGCCGATGCCACTTCCAAGTTATTGTCTTCCTTATCTAAAAACATTGTCTTTGAGTTTTTGTTTTTTTGGTCTCTGTGGTTTGCTTCCTCCAGCCGCCTGTGTGCCTGGGGAATTCCTAATTGTCGTTGTTTTTTAACTTGACCCTTAGAATCAGTTTTGAGTTGTTTGATAAGTTTGATAAGTGAGGATTTTTCTAATTTTCCGTCAAATTCATACTTCATAACCCATTTTGAAAAGTATTTAATTTTGTCTGCGCGCTGTGACTGCATATATTTTGCATCTTCCGTTAACAGTGGATTTCCGGGTGTCTTCGCACAATTATTACCCATTTTTCCCTATTTTGTTTGCTACGTAGACTGTTCAGAAAAATATTACCCGATGCCTTCAGATTTTTACGTGTACCACGGATTTTGTTAAAGTCCCTATAGAATGACTGTCTAAAGCCTACTGATCTGTTTCACCTGATCTATGACAAGATTGTACCTTTTCTATCCCTGACTGTAAGAAAACACAATCTGACAGAAACAATGCACATCCAGTCCCTGATCTTGAAACAGAAAAAGTAGATTCCCCTTACATGAGCCCACATGACTGATCGCTGATTCGCGGAAAACCCGTCCTTCAGTCGCAGATCAGAAAGTGGCTGGTCTCTTTTGACGACAATCCAGTCGGAGGACTTTTCACATAAGAAGAACCAATTTGGTTTCTTCCCCGTACGGTTTCAGCCACCTGGCCGTCTGATCCAAGGCGAAGTGAGGGCATCCGGCTCGAGGGACCAATCTGTAAAGGAAAACACAAAGATCAATGCATGTAAGGTTCAAGTAAGGCACCCTTTATTACTTGCAGGAAGGAGACAAAGCATGTAAATACAAGGTCTGTCTGATTTTCCATAGTTCAGCATGCTATTCTTATACAGTTCTCTGCATGTACACAAGAAAATATTGTTAGATTTATTGCTGACATAGTCAGAAAAGAAGATATTGTTAGATTTACTGCTGACATGGTCAGAAAATTGCTGTCTTGCAAAAACATGTTTGAGAAAAACAACCTGGCCTTGGGCTAATTTCAGCCCTCCTTTGTTTCTCACACTTCTTCAGCTGTCCAGTTCTTGATATGATACATTTGCCTAGGGTCAGGATACAACCCTGGCCTCAATACACGTTCTGCTGACTATGGTAGACTTTCAAGCATCAATTGTTCTCTTATCAAGGTTTCCTGCAGCTGCACATATTTCACACAGAATAAGCAGAATAAACGTATTAATTTCTTTTTAACCCTAAATGCATCTAAGCTTGCACATTGCAGTTATACATTTTCTTAACAGTACTTTTAAGAAGAGGCAAAAGCAAAATAAGGTAATAAAGTAGGAAGAAACACAAATACAGTAAAGCAGATAAAGTGGAATTTTTATTTTTTTTTTTGTAGAGGGAGGAAACAGAGCAGATTAAGATACTGTTGTTTGAAGCCCAAGTGCTTAAACCAAGGGCCTTAGAAGTTTTGTGTCTTTCGGCTTTTCTCGGTTAGGGGTCGCCACAGCAGAACTCCGGTCCGCTAATGATTGGCAGCAGATTTTTTACGTACTGGCTTGCCGGGCCTAACGCACAACCTTCAACGAAGGAAAGCCCATTCACGCATGTTGCTACACAGAAGACGCTCTAACTGAGAATCGAAGGGGCAACGTCTAACTGTGAGGCGACAACGCTACTGCAGCACCACCAAGGGCCTTAGAATAACAGTTACAATTTAATCAGGCTACTAACAAGCAGTAATAAAGGCAGCAGAATAAATTAAATTGAGTACTTTTAAGAAGAGGCAAAAGCTAAATAAGGTAATAAAGGAAGGAACACAAATACAGTAAAGCAGATGAAGTGGAATTTTTTTTTGTAGAGGGAGGAAACAGAGCAGATTAAGATACTATAGGGGAATGTCTTTCCCAAGTGCTCTCTCTGTACACAGCAGAGGAGATGGGACTGGTAGGAGTATCTGTAATCAAAATATGATCTCACTGTACTCAGTTGAGTGAGCAAATGAGATGGGTCCACGAGGAGTGTGCAACAACAGATTTACAGCAGGGGCGGGCAATTCCAAAGCCACCAAGATTAACACCACAACAGGAAAGAGGGAGGGTAGGGGTGGGGAAATAACTGCAGATAGACAGAGAGACACAATATTTACTGAATCAAAGACACACAATATTTACTGAATCAAATCTTAAATAAGTGCAGAGAAAAGTATACTTAAATCAGCTTGTGTCCAGTTGATATATGCAGACAAGTCTCAGTAGCCAGCAACTCCGATTAAAATGATTACTAGAAATGTAACCAACACAGATTTTAATGCAAGCAGAACCCCCAGGCTAACACTAACACAGGAATTTCAAAGCAGTCTAACAACTTTCAATGAGCCCAGATGGCTACACTTTTTCACACTTCAGGCAGCTAACTGCAGATAGACAGAGACACACAATATTTACTGAATCAAAGACACACAATATTTACTGAATCAAATCTTAAATAAGTGCAGAGAAAAGTATACTTAAATCAGCTTGTGTTCAGTTGATGTATGCAGACAAGTCTCAGTAGCCAGCAACTCCGATTAAAATTATTACTAGAAATGTAACCAACACAGATTTTAATGCAAGCAGAACCCCCCAGGCTAACACTAACACAGTAATTTCAAAGCAGTCTAACAACTTTCAATGAGCCTAGATGGCTACACTTTTTCACACTTCAGGCAGCTAACTGCAGATAGACAGAGTCACACAATATTTACTGAATCAAAGACACACAATATTTACCGAATCAAATCTTAAATAAGTGCAGAGAAAAGTATACGTAAATCAGCTTGTGTCCAGTGGATATATGCAGACAAGTCTCAGTAGCCAGCAACTCCTTTTAAAATGATAATTTACAAGCACTACTGTTTGAAAGTAACTTCAGGAGAATTTTTTGCTTGACTTCTGTTTTCACTATTTCTAACATTTGTTTTAGGATAAAGAAATAGGATTGTTTTGGTTTCTAGCAATATGAAACTTGATATCCAGC